>NW_006296625.1:4057279-4060641 GCF_000327345.1 Myotis davidii | reverse complement strand
TAAAAAGTGGGTTTTGTTTTTGATTCACCCTCATAATCTGTCTTTTAATTGGTGCATTTATGCCACTGACTTTCAGAGTGCTTACTGATAGAGTTACTGCAATATCTGGTGGCTTCTGGGGCTTCCAGGGCCTCAGCCTGCCGAGCCCAGGACCGGATCCGATGACAGGCGGCAGGCAGGTGGCTTCTGGGGCTTCCTGGGCCGGCTTGCCTGTGGCCCAGACCGGATCTGATCACGGTGGCAGGCAGGCAGCTTCTGGGGTAGCTCACAAGGGCCTGGATGGTGGCTCACGCTAGTGGCTCGTGCTGTCCTACCCTGCCTGCAGTATGCCAATTAGCCTCCATCTTTGTTGGTGGTTAATTTGAATATCACTATGATCAGCCCATGGAAGGCATAGCGAAGGTACGGTCAATTACCATGTTGGTCTATTATTAGATAAGATGATGCCTCAAGTCTAATACCAAATTGCTAAACTTGCAAAAAAAGGGGAAAATATGACCTTTAGTTATAAAATTACCAGTTAATAGAAACAGATTCCAAATGCCAGAGATGTGAAAATAGCAAATAAACATTATAAAAGATCAATTTTAAATATGTAAAGATTGAAAAAAATATTAACATAATAAAAAATGGAAGATTAAAGTAATCAAATATAATATCTAGAGTTGAAAAATTATCTGAAATGAAAGATTCATGATAGATACCACAGAAGACCATAAACTTGAAGACATATGAATAGAAATTGCAAGAACTGAACAACATTGAGAATTTTAAAACTTTTATTGAAGAATAAAATTTTAAGATATTACATAGTCATTATGCATTTGGGAACAAAAATTGTTTACATTTTGTTAGAAAAACATTTTGTCAAAAATTAACAAATTAAGAATTATTTCTGGTCTATTTGGATTTGCAAGTTTTCACTTTGACACCATATTTTTGCTTCAGGCATTTAGGAATATAATATTTGAAATGTAAATCTATAATGACATAATAGGTTCTTAAAATAAAACTAATTGTATAAAAAACTTGTCAAGATGGTGTAAGAAAACAAGAGAAATTACAATATTAAAAATTTTATAAATAAAGGGAAACAGATTAAAGCAATGTAGAAATATTTAAATTCAGAAATTTAAAAAAGTTAATATAATTATGTGAACATATTAAAAACTTATATAACAAGGGAAATGTATTTGAAAATTACCAAATGGATTCAAGAAGTAATAAAATATTGAATGAACCAAAATAATCCACCTAAGAAAAATCTAATGCCAATTATCTTCATCTTTAAAACTATTTTTTAAAATATATTTTTATTGACTTCGGAGAGGAAGGGAGAGGGAGAAACAGCAATGATGAGAGAGAATCATTGATTGGCTGCCTCCTGCACTTCTACTACTGGGGATTGAGCCCACCACCTGGGCATGTGTCCTGACCAAGAATTGAACCATGACCTCCTGGTTCACAAATCAAGGCTCAACCACTGAGTCACATCAGCCAAGCAAACAAAAAGAGGTCTGAATGCACAGATGATTCTCTCATCACAATTATGTCTGTCTAGCGAGGTAGGTGGATGGCATCAACAAGTACTGACATCAACTTGGGCATTGTTATCTCTGTGGTGAGGAAGCATCTGACACTAATGTTCCATCTTGCAAAACTGCCAGAGAAATGGCCCGGTAGAAGGATGAATGCACCAGGAAAAAGTGATTGTTCTGCATCAGCTCTACGGGGGAATAAGAAACAATCTGTGTCTTTAGATCAGTGGTTCTCAACCTGTGGGTCGCGACCTCTTTGGCGATAGAACGACCCTTTCACAGGGGTCGCCTAAGGCCATCTTGCATATCAGATATTTACATTATGATTCATAACAGTAGCAACATTACAGTTATGAAATAGCAACAAAAATAATTTTATGGTTGAGTCACAAGATGAGGAACTGTATTTAAAGGGCCTGAGGGTGAGAACCACTGCTTTAGATTATCTCCTGAATTGATAAGTTCTCAAGTTGCAATGAAATATTGCAATGAAATGGGATACTTCATCAAAGTAGGGAGTTCAGTACAGAAAATAAATTTAAGTAATGTAAAATAATTGTTTTTTCATAAACCGTAGCAACTTGCTCTATTAAAGTTGGTCAAATCACATGTGCTTCTATTCTCAAATGATTTCTCTTGATTATAGGGGAATCTTTTTGTGGAGACAAAAATAAAAGGTTGAATTATGTTTCAATCATTGTTTCTAATTGCACCCTGCTGGCTTCATAAAGCAGCTAAATAGTGGTTCCTTTAATGGTATCTCAGAGAGATTTCATGATTCCCCCCCCATTATTTTAACTATTTAAACAAATTCACTTTAATAGCTGAGTGTACTCCTTGTTTAAAAATCAGTATCCTATCTAATTGAAAGGTCTTTATATTCCCTCCTGAAATTCAGATCATAACGTCTTGAAATGGAATGAGAAAGATATGAGTTTTTTACAAGTATTTCCTCTTCCTCTCTAATTTATCCTCTGAGGCTGGGGCAGCACTCCAGGTCAATTTTATGGAAATTTATTTGCTGTAGTCAGTTCACCAGAAATTAATTCCCCCAGTGGTCAATTTGCCAAATAGTTAATCAGGTAAATAACATATTTGGTTTAACTTTATAAAATTTGCATCATTTCATATTGAATTGTAAGTTTTTTCAGGTTTGAAGTTTTTTATGAAGATTACGTGAATGGCTTTCATTTTGTCTCCCTTTGCATCATTTTAAGCTTACCTTCCAGGTTTGGACTCTATCAGGACGCTCAGGAAGAAAGGGCGGCGCTGAAATTCAGCCCATTCTCTGACTGCCACACCATGAATCGGAGGGTTGCTTCCGAGTGGAAGGAATTGTTTTTAAAACAATTTACACGAAGGTATGCTGTACAGATTAGCAGTAGGTGTTGCAGCATCAAGAAGCAGGAGCAACAGAGGACTCTTTGCTGGGGCAAGATTAAAAAAAAAAAAAGCAGCCTATCTTAGGCTGTTGAAATGGAGGATGTATTGATGGGCAAGAGATCAAATGAGAGGCTGAAGACATTAGGAGATATTGAGACTAAAGGCCTAAAAGAGAGTTGAACTATTATGAAGTACAGTGGGGCCTTGACCTACGAGTGTCCCTACTAATGAGTTTTTTGAGATACCAGCTGTCTCTCGGCCCATTTTTTGCATTGAGTTGACAGAGTAATTTGAGTTAACGAGCTCCTTAACGAGTTTGGTCTGGGAACGAGTTGAACTCGTAAGTCAAGCCCCCACTGTACTAGTAAATGCTTCTGATAATGTAGCATTTCTCTTCTTCTTTTTGATATGGACTGGTGATGGCCAACTTGTCCTGCTGTG
>NW_006296625.1:4050772-4056925 GCF_000327345.1 Myotis davidii | reverse complement strand
TGAGAGAGAATCATTGATCAGCTGCCTCCTGCATGCCCCCTACTGGGGATCAAGCCACAATCCAGGCATGTGCCCTTGACTGGAATCAAACCCAGGACCCTTCAGTCAGCAGGCTGACGTTCTATCCACCAAGTCAAACCGCTAGGGCACATCCCATCTTTATAAGTGATTCTCTGTTGCTCCTTCTCTTGGCTTTGATGAGAATAAACAGCATTCCACAGAGGTAGTATCTGCTCTAGTCTTCTCGACATTATTGGAGGGTAAAAGTGGAGATAGTATTAGCTTTTGTAACCACGCTGATTGTTTAAAACTGGCATCTATTTGGATTAGTCAGTTCTGTGCCAAACTAATTAGTAAACACTTTTAATATCATCCCTGGTGGAATTTATTCTCTGAGCTTATTCTTCTCAACAAGCCATGAGAGCAGATGGTTGGCTCTAATCACAAATTATTCTCAGAGTATTAGAATAGTTAGTTTTCTTGGTCTCCAGCTTTGGGCCTTTGTAACAATTCTAGGGCCAAAGGAAAATCCCAGTAACTATTCCATGCCATTTTCTTAAAGGAGTTTAATAATGCTGCCATGACAATAGGTATTTTATTGCCTTTCTAAGTAAGCATATGGTTACATTACCCAATGCATTCTTTGATTAGTAATGCTATTATGCTTATATACACATTTAATTTGAATTTCTATTATGCTCCGAGCAATTCAAATGCAACAAAAATGAAGATAAATAAATAAAATTAGAACCATAAAAGCAAGAAGTTAAATTGTGAGGGGAGAATAAAACATGCCTTAGTATGTATAGATAGAATGCAATGATAGTTAACCATGAGAGATAACACAATGAAGTGGATTAATTTGACCCAGTCTTGAAGGAAAGACAGGAATTGGAACCACAAAAAAAAAAAAAATAGAAAGAATACAAGGTACCATAAAGGTATTATCAGAGCATTTATCTTCTCTTCTAAAATATAGTTGATAATTTTTGCTGCTTTGAATTATTTTTAATCAATTCTTATGAAATCTTAAGTCTATAGATTAATTTGGGCATTCTCAATAACTATATCATGGAATTTTAAGAAAACAATTTCTCTATTTTATAGTTTAGCAATATATTTGAGTGACTACTACTGTGTGCCTATTCTACATAATAAAGTGGTAATATGCAAACTGACCATCATTCCCTTTTATAAGATGGCCGCCACAAGATGGCCGGCAGGAGAGGGAAGTTGTGAGTGATCAGGTCAGCAGGGGAGGGCAATTAGGGATGACCAGGCCAGCAGGGGAGGGCAGTTGAGGGTGAACAGGACAGCAGGAAGGGCAGGTAGGGCCAACCAGGCCAGCAGGGGAGGGCAGTTGGAGGCATTCGGGCCGGCAGGGGAGCAGTTAGGAGTCAATTAGGCTGGCAGGGGAGTAGTTAGGGGGTGATCAGGCCGGCAGGCAAGTGGTTGGGAGCCAACAGTCCCAGATTGTGAGAGGGATGTCCAACTCCAGTTTAGGCCCAATCTTTGTGAAATCCCAGATTGGAGAGGGTGCAGGGTGGGCTGAGGGATAACCCCCCAGTGCACGAATTTTGTGCACCAGGCCTCTAGTAAAAAATAAAAAAATACTGTTTTATCCTCAAGGAACTCAGTCTAGTAACAAACAAATATGATGAGTGGATAAAACTATTCCATTCAAATTTTCCATTTTCATGGGGAACAAATAGCTTATAATCATAATTTTTCTGCCTATGTCAGGAGGCATCTGCATTTTGCCATCCATGAATTAGCACCAACTTGATACCAGGAATTATTTGGAAAAAGCTCTCTGTTGAAGCCATAATTTTATCTGATATGAAATATATATCCACAGTGTGAATAACAAGATTCAACAGCAGCTCTTGATTCTTTTGAATTAAAAGGGAATATAAATTTAATAAAAAAGAATAGATTTTTAAAATTCCCTATGCAAAATTTGAAATGCTTAATATAAATGATGAAATGAAAAAATATTTTCTTTAAATATGATGATGTGATTATTCTTAATATTAAATGAACTTTTATAAACCTATGTTTTTTAAAGCAACTAAAACACAAAAGGAAAATGGAAGAATCAAGATATATAATTCATCAAGATGAAATAGAAATAGTAATTAATTATAGAAAAATTCTACCAATAGAATTTACAAAGTAAATATCCCAGTCTATTGAGACAAATTATTTATGATGGTAGACTCACGGCTGAATTCTTTTTTTTTTTAATTCATCATATTTTCTAAAACTTCTAAAACATATGTATATTATTTATATCATCATAGAATGTCAACATTTCTATTATGAAAAGCTGAAAATATAATTAAAATAGGGAAAAGTCTGATCAAGTCCCATATACTCAATTTTTTGAATTAACAATTTTCAAGATTTTGCAAAATATTGCTTCAATTTCTTTTTCTTTCTTTCTTTCTTTTCTTTCTTTCTTTCTTTCTTTCTTTCTTTCTTTCTTTCTTTCTTTCTTTTCCTTTCTTTGTTGTTAAAATTATGTTAAACCAAATCCCAGCCATCACATCATTTCACTTCTACATACCTTAGCACATACCTTCAAAAAGTATGAAAAATTTCCTTCATAATGTCAGTGTCTTTTTTATGCATAACAAAATTAGTTCCTTATTATCAACCACATAATCAAATTCCATAGATTTTTAAAAAACTCTTTTTCATATATGGCCTGCTGGTCAGGATTCTTAAAAATTCATACATTTGTACATTTTAATGTTTGACCTCTGGGTCTCTCTCAATATGAGGCTGTCTTCACTAACTTTTGGTAAGTCAATGTTTGTTTTAGAAATAATTCCTTTTTAACTCTGGGGTTTCCTATCTTTAACTTTCTCTCCATCCCTCATGCTAATCATAACTATAATTATTTTCAGTCCATCTAGACTAGACTATTTATTTGTCTATGATAATTTTCTTCATTTCCTTGCTTTCATTTTAGGAGAAATTCCTTCAATAGAAGATTTATTTCTACTGTAATTTTCTCTGACATATTTAGAGGAGTGGGATTCTCAACATCACTTAAAAGGATGAAAAAGTTTTTCCTTTTTACGGAAGTTTTTTTTTTCTTTTAAGTTGGAGATCAGCCAGAGAATAGTGATTTAAAGCATTTGTCCTAATAGTTCTGCACTTTAAAAAGTTTACTCACATGGCTGAGAAAAGCAGCACTCCAAATTGCTCAAAATTTTGTTTTTAAGAATTTCCTTGGTCAATTTTGGTTGACTAAATTGTTTTTGTTTTTTTTCTTTCCAAAGACATCCTTTCTCTGTAATTATTTTAGGATATATATCTTATGACCTTAATTATTTTCTTGCCTAATTTTTTCTTTTGTGTGTTTTTATCATATTTATTTTCTATGATTGATATAGAAATCTGTAGGAGCCCAGTTAATATATACAAATGCAAGTGAGATTAACCAGATTTTTTTTTTTGGAGAGGTGAACCTTTTGCTAAATACTTTATTAAATAAGGACATTGAGCACATTTTTAAAAAACTCATTATCTTTTTATACATTTAAAATAGAATTTTTTTTGTTGTTCTGAAAAAGTTACCTAATTATCTTTTTATACATTTAAAATAGAATTTTTTGTTGTTGTTCTGAAAAAGTTACCTATAGACTTTTTTAAAAAAATATATATTTTATTGATTTTTTTACAGAGAGGAAGGGAGAGGTATAGAGAGTTAGAAACATCGATGAGAGAGAAACATCCATCAGCTGCCTCCTGCACACTCCCTACTAGGGACGTGCCCGCAACCAAGGTACATGCCCTTGACCTGAATTGAACCTGAGACCTTTCAGTCCGCAGGCTGATGCTGTATCCACTGAGCCAAACCAGTCAGGGCTACCTATAGATTTTTGATTTTTCTCCAAACTTGAGTGAATAAAAATCAGCTACGACATTTCAGCAGCACCTTCGACCCAGCTTCATCTTCTTTCCTAGAATCAAATATGGATTCTAGAAGAAAATAGGGCACAGCAGAGCAGGTTTTATACCCCCATGATCATCACAACTCATTTGCCTTAAGCATCGTGCTCCCTCCCACTTAGAGATTTATTTATTCTTGTACGATGTGTTTGTTCTGTTCAACCATTTAGGATTATTTGTTTTGGGAACATATGTAGTGCAATGAAAAATGCAAAGTACATAAACCCTCTTTCCTGCCATTGTGTTCTAAGGGCTATTTTGCACAAAGAACAAAGAAAAGGTAATAGACACTCTTTTACTCCAGGATCACAATATATTTTCCTGATCCCAGGCACAGAGGCCGGTAGTTATTGATCAGAATGCTGGAGTAGTTCATCACTTTCTACTTTTAAATAGAGGAGTTTGTCTTCATTTTAAAATTTTTATTTTAGTGAATTATTTCAAACGTATGACACGCAGAACTGAACTGAGAAGTGATCAATATGGAATTTAAATTTTCCTCCTATTTGGATTCAAAGAGAAAAGTAACATCCCTAATCCAGTTTTAATCACTAAAACACATTGAGCGCCACCCCCCCCTTTTTGTTTTCTTCCTTGGCAATTCCAGCCTCTCTGCTTCATGTTTCTCTTTGTGGGATCCACCCAGCCAAGGGTAACTTTATCAGTCTCTCTTATACCCTGGTGCCTTCATGCATGAACCTGTGGCACTGGTCAATGGGAGACTGATGAATTATTTGAAAGACAGGAATATTGGAAATGTCAGAACACAAATTATTGTGTATTGAAAGTTGCTTGTAATTAGCAATTTTTAGAAAAAATTCATCCTTTCCCATTAGCTATCTGTTTAATGCTAAAATGTCTTTGCCTGAATTGCCTCAGCAACCTCTGTGTCAGCATTGTCAGCCTTAGGTTGTAAATTACAAAGAGACAGACTGTGTCCATCTAACTTGCTGTGAACAGCAACTAACAAAGCATGTTGTGAAGATAGATTCTCCATGTGTTTTGATGGTGATAAATTTTACTGAGTCTATTTTAATATCTTATTCTGGTTACATTTTAAAAGGAGAAACTATCAGTATACCACACAATTAACCCTAATGCATTTGAAAAAAAAAAACACCAGGATATGAAATGTATTTGAAGTTTCTATCTAAATTATTTGAACTATATTACATTTTCAAGAAAAGTTTTGAACCTGATAAAATCCAAATGTCACTGAGTGGACAGTAATTTAAAAATACCTTGAAGATTAGGCTTCTGTTAGTATTCAGTTAATGATTCAGTAGTTTCATCAAGGAAATAAGTTTAATTTAGTCTTTATTCATTTGAAATTTGAAGTTAGATTTGGCTCAAAGCTACTGCACTTTTTATGGGCTGATACCAATAATTATGTGACTCTGAAGTGATTAGCATGCTGCTAATATTTTTCAGTTTATTTTAAGGTTATAGTTGTAAGCAGAAAGGTTTCAAAAGAACTCATTTATACAACAAGGAAAGACATGTTACAAAATTATAATCTAAAGTCAATACCAAATTATACTCCATTGAATTTAGGTACCAATTTTTCTGCCAAAATTGCAAAGTAAATTTCTATTTTAGAAAAGTTTCTTTTTTTACCTATTGTTCAATGTATTTTCCTTCAATGGATTCAAAAGAATGTTTTTCAGACTTAATTTTTTTAATACATAGTCATCTTTGAGCATGTTTAATTTATTTGAATTTCAAAAAAAAAATCCACCACAGATATTTTAAGAAAAATAAAAACTCTATTAGGGTTTTTCAATACCCATCTCCAGGAGGTCTTGTTCATCTTTTGGATGGAGATGAACCAAGAGAAAGCTTCATAACGCTCTTGTAATCTAACCTAAAGAATGCCATATCAAATACAATTTTATTTGAATTTCAATACAAAAGCACATTCTAAGTGGAATGAAATATTTCACCATTTTGAATAATCTAGAATTGCTCCACTTTGTTAGTGCAGTTAATTAAGGGGTGGGGGAAATGGCAGAATGTTTAAAGTTCTTTAATCATTTTGTAAATCAAGACTCCTATGGTAAAGCCCTGGCATTGCTCTTTTGATTCCTCCAATGCTGCCCTAAGTGCCCTCCACTCACCCTCCAGAATTAGTGCAATTAGGCACTTGACTGTCCTCCGGGGAGAGTATATGAAATTTTCCCCCATGGCTTT
>NW_006296625.1:4048190-4050760 GCF_000327345.1 Myotis davidii | reverse complement strand
TTTCCCTTTCTTGGATAGTCTTATTTTCTTTTCTCAGGATTGACTTCTTATATCTTTTATACATTTCCAGTACAGGTTCCACCTTCAAGTAGAGGGTTCCTTGACCATTTTTACAGTTCTCTTAAATTGCGCCAGAACCCATTTGTTTGACACTGCAAAAAGTCATCATTTATTGATCTCATTTTTGTTATGTAACTTTTATACCAGTATTAAACTTCGCGTGTTCACAAACTTTTTTGTAGAGGGTAAACTCAATGAGTTAAGTTTCTATGTGTTCTTTTCATTGCCAAGTGTGGTACAAAGCAATTGTTCAATAAATGTATGCCGAAAAGAGCAAACAAAGAGGTGAGTGAAGACAATGACCTTCATTCATTGTGTAGCTCAATGATGTTTCCTTTGGGTAATACCAGATGTGAACTCCGGTGACAAATTCTAGGGATGCTGGGTACACAGAATGCTTGAGTTTGTAAGGACAGTTAATTAAATACTATGAATAATATGGTTTTCTACTAGACAATGTGTTTTTGATTAATTAAAACTAGGCATATGTTCAAATGTCTTGGCAACAAATGCACTTTTTACAAATTGGAAAAATAATTTAAAATAACATTTCTTTTATAAGAGGTTGGGTGAGAAAGGAAAAAAACGGGTGCAGTCACAAGTGTCTATTTGAGATAAGCTGAATTCAACCTATACTTTAATTAACAAGCACTATCTCCATTCTTTTCCCCTTTAGAAATAAACATGAATGAGTATTTCTGTAACAAAATTTGAAGGGCAAGGAAGGTACTGAGAAATAATTTCATATTGAGAGATAGGTGTTTTCTGGTTTATGGCAGAGGCTTTTCACATTTAGTTCATTTTGTTTCTTTGCTTATTTATTTGATGTTTGCTTATTTTAATTGAAATATTATATAGACAAACAATAAAAGAAGCCAAAATTAAAGCGACTATGGGACAGAAGACAAATCACAAAGAGAAACAGTTCGTGATTTTTAAAATATTTTTGTTTTGTAGATTTTTTGTACTTATAATAATAAGACACAGAAAAAAATAATTGAATATAGAATATTAAGAGAGAGAAAGAGAAATATAAAGTGACCTTATTTCTAATGGTCTTTCCTTACAACCACGCTGTCCTTACACTTCCAATCCAGAGCCATATGTCCTCAAGAGCCATGCCTTGCTGAGGAATGCTCCTTTCTTACCTCTTGTATTTTTTATGTAGACTTTGTATCGATATGAGGTTTCTTGTTACATAGCAAAAAAAAAAAAAAAAATTAAATGAATACATTACCATTTTATAGGAAAACTGTGATTTTCTTCAATAATTTTTCATTTCACAAAGAAGGCCTACCTGAGCTTTGTGTCAAGTCTGCTAACTTTGTGAATGTCCTATATTTTTCAAACTGGGGCTAGCCAACGTTTTTTAGGATTTTCAAGCTCTATACCAGAATTATTTTAATATTGGATTTTCATTTCAATAGTAGCCTAAAAATATAAATAAATAAAGCCTGAAAATAAGCTAGAATATTGCATAATCCACCTTCTGTTGGATGTGACATTTACCATAACACAAATATCAAAAGAATCTAAAATATATTTCATTTTATATTGACATATCTAAAGGGTACCAAAACCAATCCAATTTATAATCCAAAATGATGCTCCATGGAAATTCTCTCCCCTATTTCTCTAGCTTTCAATATTGCATATACCTTTCAGCTTCCCTCTCTAAGCTGATCTCCTATTAACCCTCACCTAAGCTGCTGCCCATATAATGGTTCTTTTCTTTCCTCCCCTTTCCATTTTTCTATCATTTCCCCCCTCAGGTATCTGAATATCCCTTTCCCCCTTTTATTATCTCTTGCTCACACCCCAATCTAACCAAAGATAACTTTAATATGATTAAGTAAATCTTATCATCTACGTAAGAACTAAGAAGTGGAGAAGTGAAATGCTTAGCTGGTGAGTCTATACAGAGAAAAACGAGAGAGAAAAAGCTGTGAATAACTATCTATACTAATAAAAGCCTAGGTGACCCTTGCGTGTGATGTCGTCACAAGATGGGCACCACAAGATGGCCATGCACACAGTGGAGGTGGGGCCCAGCAGCCGCTCCACGTGGTGAGGCCTGGGGGTCCAAAGCTCCACGTGGCACAGAGGAGGCTGGTCCCAGTGTCTCCTCCACCTCGCGTGGAGTAGGTGAATCCCAGCGGAGGAGGCGGGTCGCAGCAGGGGAGGGCAGTTAGGGGCAATTGGGACGGCAGTGTGGTTAGGGGCAATCAGGCTGGCAGGCCAGTGGTTAGGAGCCAGCAGTCCTGGATTGTGAGAGGGATATCCGACTGCCGGTTTAAACCCGATCCTGCAGGATTGGGCCTAAACCAGCAGTCAGACATCCCCCGAATGGAGAGGGTACAGGCCGGGTTGAGGGACACACACCTCCATGCATGAATTTCATGCACTGGGCCTCTAGTTTAATATAAAATAATTGGGGCTAAATAAGGCTCGTGTTTCAATAATTTCATAGTTAGATTCTAATCTTTTTCCAAATGTGGGATGCCATTTAA
>NW_006296625.1:4023078-4048136 GCF_000327345.1 Myotis davidii | reverse complement strand
ACGAATTTTGTGCACTAGGCCACTAGTATACTAATAACTTTTGTGACTATTAAATAAGCATATTCTGACCTTCTTTTGGATGGTCAATTAATATCCATTCTTATTTGATTTACAGTCTCATTTGTGTTATATGGCCACATAAATTAAGAGAATTTGCATAAAATCACATTAAAAAATTCAAACTAGTGACATAAGTTCTTAAGAGGCCCATGGTAATTTTCTCAATGGCCCTCAAATTTTTACATTTGAAAATGAGCAGTCTGAAAGGAAAATAGGATGGACTCACTAAGGTGGGGTAGATAATTGGGCAGACGTTCACAGTATGTTTGGGATGAAAAGCATGTGAGTACAGTAGCAAATGGATGAGTGAATAATTTTAGATGTCACTAGGCATACAATAGCAAGTATCAATATAAAACAGAAATAGGAAGGAAAGTGCCAAGTGTGTTCTGTGGGAGGGAGGAACAATTTCTATAGTTGTCCAAGCTGGCCAGCTTGGACAAAGGGAAGATGGATATTCATGTTGTTGAGGGAGCCAATTTAATTAACATTCATTTAATAACATATATCCACATTTCTATCAATAAATATCTATATGTAAATTATGTAAACATTTTATTTGACTAAAATGCATGCAGAAAAATGCACACACTTAATTGGCAGCTGATATGTCTTTTTAAAAAATATGTTTTTATTGATTTCATAGAGAAGAAGGGAGAGGGAGAGAGAGCTGGAGAAACATTGATTCCCTACCTCCTATACACCCCCCTACTGGGGATCAAGTCCCCAATCCTAGGCATGTGCCCTGACCAGGAATAGAACCAGTGACTTCTCAGTGCATGGGATGATGCTCACTCAGTTTAGCTACATTGGCCGGGTGGTAGCTTGATAAATTGTCACAAAATGAGCAGTCATGTAACCATAAACAGATCAAGGAATCACATAAGATACTATATCCCACACACTGGAGTGGCTCTAAAAAAAAAGGAAAATAACAAACATCAATGATATAGAGAAATTTGTACCCTCATACACTGCTGGTAAGAATGTAAAATGGTACAGTCCTTATAGAAAATAGCTTGGCGTTTCCTCAAAAAATTAAACATTGATTTACTCTGTGACCTAGAATTTCCATTCCTACCTATATCCCCCCAAACGGAAAACAGATATTCAAACAGTGAAACATAAATGTTCATAACAGCAATATGCAGACACATTTTATTTGTCAAGCATAAATGTCAGCTTTATTTAGAATATTATGACTGTTAAGAAAAAGTTAATTGCTCTGAGAATACTACTAAGGCGCTGGTCTGAATTATCTAAATTTTTGTATCTTTAATATTCAGATGCTCATAGCCATTTTCTTAAGAAATATTTTTAGTAAGGTAATTTAATCTTATTTTTTCCACATGGAAGACAGAGTTTTAAGCAACAAGTAGGTAATAAATCCTAATAAAAATACTGTGATAAGCCCTAGCCGGTTTGGCTCAGTGGATACAGTGTCAGCCTGAACACTGAAGGGTCCCAGGTTTGATTCTGGCCAAGAGCAAGAGCACATGCCTGGGTTGCGGGCTCAACCCCCAGTAGGGGGCAGGAGGCAGCTGATCAATGATTCTCTCTCATCATTGATGTTTCTATCTCTCTATCCCTCTCCCTTCCTCTATAAAATCAATTAAAATATATATATATTTTAAAAAATTCTGTGATAACATTCAGGTTCAAAAGTACTTATCATTAGAAAAAGTGTTCATATACTTGGGTGTTTTTACTTGTAAACTTTTTTTTTCATCACAATAATCCACCCATCCATCCATCCATCCATCTATCCATCCATCCATCTATCCATCACCCCACCAATCCACTCATTTAACATTATTATGGAGCTCATACGCAGAGGCAAGCCCTTTGCTGGACAATAAGAATGCAACATTGAATGAAACAAGATATTTGTTTTCAAAGAGAACCTGTGTGATTGAGAAAACTTATTTAAAAGCTGCAGATAGGCTGTGAGAATTATTCAAACAGAAGATAACGTTTTGGTTTGTTTTCTGTTTTGGTAGTTTTGAAAACAGCTTTTCCCTAAAGTCTCAGTTCTTAGTTAGACCAAAACCCCAAACCCACTCCTTGCTCTCCATATGTCCTGGAGAAAAATAAGTCTTGACTGATAGCAGAACGTAGTTGGGAATCTAGTGAGGAAGATGGATGGCTGTGCGGGCTGAGTCTGGAAACAGAAAAGGCAGAGTAATTGAAAAGGAAGGGTTTGTGCATCATTCCCTTTAGCCACCATCTTCCAAGAAATATCAGCAGATGCAGAAGAACAGGAATCAGAGGAATAACAGAACAATTGTCTGGTTGCCTTTAGAAACATCAGGTGCCCTGTTCATGTCAGTTATAATTTCTAAGTTTTATCAACATCTATTTCTTCACCTTAGTTTATATGTACATAGTTTATATCTGTATGGCATCAAATATAGGCAGGTGAGTTATTCAGCAACATTTTGTCCACTTGATCAATGTAGGCTGTATAATATATTTGGCAATAATTTGGGAATTATTGAGATTATTTATAGTTTTATTATCCAGGCAATTCTTCATTTCCAATGTATATTTATTGTGTGTAACTGCTACAGTGGCACTGAGAGTAACCTGAACTGTTCTCATCCGATAATAAATATTTTTGCATTTTATTTTTGAGCTCCTTCTCTCTGCCTAGTTGTTTTTCTACAAGTATGTTTATCTTTGGTAGTCAGACCATGCGGCATGCAGTTAGCCATAAAAAATTCATGTTTCTCAAGTTCATTTCAAAGCACTACCTGATCTGTCAAAACACATTTTAAAATGTCAAGAGGTCTTTCCAATATGGCCTTATTTGGTGCTGTGGTGGTTTACAACCCCATTCTACAGGGAAAAAAGGAGGTGAAAAGACATACAGATACTCCCAGCTGCACAAGGACAAGCAGCAATACATCGATGGTTAGCAGGACGTCTATAAAGCAGCAATGACTTAATAATTATGTAAATGCACATTCAGATATTGAGAAAAAAACATGTTTTTAAAAACTGAAATAAAATTAATCACTATGATGTTTAAGTTCTCTATGGTAAAACTCACCATTAACTCTTAATTTTAAGAGTTATTTACTAAAAGTTCTCTCCACAACCTGGAGTGGAGGTGCTGAAAGTTTCCATCACAATGGGTACTTTCATATGCAACCTCAATTAGGGGTATGGAATAGTAGCGTGTGTATCAGGGAAATTGATAAAGAACCGCTGAACCATCATTCTGCTGGTCATAGCCACGACATGTTAGTATTTGCCTCTCAACCTGATTTCAGACCAAAATACTTCACACTGTGGCTGCTAAGGTCATCTGTCTCCTTCCTGGCAGGGCCAGTCATCTCTGTTCAGGTTCTTGATCTGAAACAACAATAGCACTCCAACTTTACTCCACTATAATCCATTAGGAAGTCTTTGTAATAAAGAATATATATCGCATGCATAAATGCAGCTTCATCATGATAGGAGAAAAAACAATCTCATGAGGAAGGCATCCTCAGAGTGAACCCATAACTACAATCACTTGTGGTTCATAATCCTATATAATAAAAGGCTAATATGCAAATTGTCCCCTGGACTGGGAGTTCTGGGTCAGCCAATGACCCACGGTCCCTCCCCCGGCTGAACCCACCTCTGATTGCCCCCCCATCCCAATCAGGAGTGGGGCTAGCCAGTCAACCTCCCACCCCCTCCCCCTGACCAGCCCTGCCTGATTTGCCCCTGTGTACAAATTCATGCACTGGGCCTCTAGTTAAGTCAATAATGGCTTATGGAGCTAACATGTACCATGTCACTCCCCTCAAGCCTCAATCTTTGGTTGCCCGTCATGTCAACCACAGTGTCCAAGGAGGACAGAAATATCCTTGAAGGTTCTTAGGGATTGGCAGCTCATGTGCTTCCTGTTAGGGCTCTCTTACTTCTCAGCTATGTGCAATCTTTGCAGAATCCATAGATAACAACATTACATATGGGGTTTTTTTATCCAGTCCTTACTAGGAATCCTGGATAAACTTTATAATTTGATACTTATAACTTCATGGGAAAGAAAAAATAGCTTTTCCTTTGAATTATTATTTTTTTCTGTGAGTGTAGTCATCTTCTATTATTACATGAATCATTTTGAGACAGGAAAGAGCAAGATGGGCAGTAGGCAGAATTCAGTCTTTCTTGGGGGAAAGCCTCTAATATCTTGAAAGCTGATATTTGTAGAATCTAAAAAACAAAATGAATTGACCAACAAAATAAGACCCGGAGCTAGGAGGCATGGAACAGACTGACATACCTTGATGTGGGGTTGGAAGGACAAGAAGAGATTAAACCAAAAAACTTATACACTTACTGGTACTAGAGGCCTGGTGCACAGGTTTGTGCACCAAAGGGGTTTCTCGGCCTGGCCTGCGGGGATCAGGCCAAAACTGGCTCTCCAACATCCCCTGAGGGATCCTGGATTGTGAGAGAGCAGTTCTCAAGTGACACACCCTGGAATCAGGCTCCCTCCTCTCTGGTTCCGGGTGCATCACCTGAGAACCACAGCTGCCAAGTCACCACAGCTCAGCAGCTCCTGCATTGGGCATCTGTCCCCTGGTGGTCAGTGCATGACATAGCTACTGGTTGGAGCATCTGTCCCCTGGTGGTCATTGCACATCATGGAGAACAGTTGGACGGTCGCTTTCGCTTTTATATATATACTAGAGGCCCGGTGCACAAAAATTTGTGCACTTGGAGGGTCCCTCAGCCCGGCCTATGCCCTCTTGCAGTGTGGGACCCCTGGGAGGATGTCCACCACAGTGGGGACCCTCACCCCATGGAGGTTTGGCCAGCCTGGATGAGGGGCTGATGGCTGTTTTCAGGTTGGCCACAGCCCCTTTAGGGTGGGGGGTCCTCACTGGGGTGCCTGGCCAGTCTGGGTGAGGGGCTGAGGGCTATTTTCAGGCTGGCCAAGCACCCTGGCAACATAAGCTCCAAGCCTCTCTTTTTTTTATTTTTTATTTTATTCTGGGATTTATTTACCTTGTATAATTGAAACTTTGTTGCCTTTAGCTGTGGCCTGTGGAAAGCTTGGCTTCCTCCATCTCCAGGGGCAACCCACTCCTGCTCGCTCTAGTCTGTGGCCACGGCTGGCTGAAAGCAGATACCTGGGGTTTGTTTACCTTCTATATTTGAAACTTTGCTGCTTTTAGTGGAGCTCAGAGCCGGGCCACAGCAGGTGGGGAAGCTTGGCTTCCTCCATCGCCCGGGCAACCAAGCCTCCTACTTGCTCCAGCTCCGTGGCTGCCGGCCGCCATCTTGGTTGGGTTAATTTGCATATAGTCGCTGTGATTGGCTGGTGGGTATGGCTTAAGGCGTAGTGAAAGTATGGTCAATTTGCATGTTTGTCTTTTATTAGTATAGGATATACTAGAAGCCCAGTGTACAGATTCGTGCACCTGTGGAATCTCTCAGCCTGGCCTGTGGGGATCAGGACAAAATCAGCTCTCCAACATTTCCCGAGGGGGTCCCAGATTGCAAAAGGGAACAGGCAGGCAGAGGGACCCCACCGGTGCTGGAGAGGGGCAGCGGGAGGGCTCCAGGGTGTGTCTGGCCTGTCTTGCCCAGTCCCGATGGGCCGGACCCCAGCAGCGAGCTAACCTACAGGTCGGAGTGTCTGCCCCCTGGTGGTCAGAGCACGTCATAGTGACTGGTCAAACACTTAGCATATTTTATAGGATACGCATAGGCCATAGACACGGCAAAAGGATAATGAAGACCGGGGGGTTAAGTAGGGGTTGGGAAGATAGGATTAAAGTGGGGGGGATGGGAGATAATGGGAGATATCTGTAACACTATCAACAATAAAAATATATTAAAAAAAGATTTTAAGTCGATATGTCTTCCTCTTCCTCTATAACCCTGCAACCCTAACACAGCTGCGGCTGCCTATTCTTCAGGAGACCAATTGCATTAGGTCAAGTCCCTATCCTACTCTCTAGGGGAAGTCCAATGACCTTCCCAAAATTTTTGTGACACAGAGGCTTTTAAGCTTATTCCAGATCCTGCTGGCTCTGAATTGCCACCTTCACTGAACTCTTGATTTTACTTACTCGTTTTTCAACTCCTACTGAAGTTTATCCCTTCCTGGGCTCACCCAAAATTTCTCTGTCTTTTCCTTTTTTTTTTATTTATTTCCCCTAAGATCTCGTCATATATATTCTTTTGAATGTACAGATTTAATGAAAACTTTGAAGTCAGAGAAGAGTTTTTTAAATATTTTAATAGGCTTTAAGATTTTTGACCACCTTTCTTTAAAAGTTATGGTTGCCCTTTCCTACCAGGCTATGTGACAATATTTCTGCTGCAAAATCCCAGTGCCCTTTGCATTTACTATCAGAACATCAGCTCCCTTTACCCAGCTCATGATTGTGAGCTACAGGAAAATGAAGGACCTCAGTCTACTAGCACCGGAGACCTTCCCAAAGTTTCTTCTTTTCTTCATCCTTTATTAATAAATCTCTAACACAGAACAGATAAGACTAGTATTCTAAGGTGATTTAATTTTCAGCTAATACGAACTATGCTGCTCTCAAATAAAAGACAGTGACTAAATCCACTTTGGGTTTCAAACGAATTTTTTACTTTATTGCAAAACCTTGCTTTGCGTCTGAGTTAAGTACCTTTTCCTCACTCTCAGAGAATTCATCATGGCACAGATTATACTGTATTGTCTGCATCTCCCATTATGCTGAGATTCCATGAGCAAGAAAGTCCTGTATATTTTTTCACTATTTTAATACCTAACATTGCTTGGAAGTAGCTACTCAACAAACATTTGCTACGTGAATGAATGAATAGTGTCATATCCCTGACACAGATAAGACCTGGATCTTCAAGATATTTTACATTTCAATATAGAAGATATTACAAGAGGATTATAATCACAATATAAAGAAAACCCCCGAAAGGTACTGTTTATCTGGGTTCCACATGCTAAAGATGAAGACTTTCTGACCAGAAAAGAGAAATGATTTACCTTAGTCTTCTCACACTGTAAGGATGCACAGGGCTAGAAATCAGACTCCATCTCTCTGGGCCCTGCATCTTTCCGTTACACTAGAGCAGAGCCTGAGGAGTCAGACCTCCCGCCTCTCTAAACCATGGAAGAAGCTGGTGGACAGCTTTGCAGAAGTAAGCATTGATTGCTTTTGCATCTCTTTGCAGATAGTGGAGGATATGAAGTTTTCCCGACCCCTGCTAACCTGAAATGGATTTTCAAGTTTAGAAAAATAACCCGGGGAACACTATTCTTGGCAAGACTTTCCAAGGGCATTTAAGATTTTCAAAGGCTGTTCCTGGACACAAGGAAGCTTTAGTTTCCTGGAGGTGAGTTAAGCTGTCTCCTCTGGGCATGGAAGGATTAAGATTTAAGAACCACAAGTGACATTTATTTAGGAATAATAAGAATTAACCACCAAATACTGGTTGCTTGTTTATTTGTTCCACAGACAAAAGCTTCCAGGAAATACTTTTATTGCACATAATGGTGAGAATTGTTGGAAAAGCCCTGATAATCCACAAGGTTAGAAAAATCTCCTTGAGGATAACCACTAGACATTTAATTTCCACTGTGTCCCTCCCCTGTCCCTTGAAAGCTTCTCAGCGCCCTGCCTATCTCTTTAGCCTCACTCCCAACCTATCTGTCATTCACACCCTGCATGCCAGCTACAGATGCGTAGCTGGAGTATATTATGAGAGAGGCAATATATCAAAAATTACCTCCATGTAAAGCCCTGCTCCATCACTTTCCAGCTGTGTGATCTAGCTGGGTTGACTTTGCTGTTGTTATTCCTCCATTTGAAAAAGAGGAAGACTAAGTGGGACTAATTGAGTTATTACATGTAAGGCACTTGCCTAACTCATAATAATCGCTCAATAAATGTTACCTATGATTGACAACAACTTATCTTCAATTCCAAAACAATAAGTATGAACTGTTAGTTTTTATGTAGTTCTTCTGGAACAAAGCCAGACCTGATCTGAATTCACTAGACAGCAAAGCTCAACTTGAATTGATGTGAGACTGCATCTAGTCTACATTTATTCCACTTAGTATAACATGTGTTTGATTTACTGAAGAAATTAATAGCTTAAATACAGGGTGCTGTAGCAGACCCCACTGGATATTATGGAGTATGTTATAACTCTATATTGTGTTTCTCAAATCTAAAGAGATACGAATTCTGAAATGCACTGGGACCCAAGAATTTTGTGTAAGACAGCATGAGCGTGGATCATAATGGCTTCATATACTGCTGCCTTCCTAACATGTGTGTGTTACTCTCACCCTACCCTGTCCTCCTCATTCAGGGAGACTCAGATCCAGAGTGGACAGCTCTGTGCAATTTCCTTTACTGTTCCAGACAGCTGGACTTTTCTCCTTTTTTGATCCCCTATGGTTCCTACCACTGCACTTAACACATGCAATTTTCTTTGCTATATTTTGTGAATTGTATCCTGAGAAAATTAAGCATCACTTCAGTTAACATATAAAATTGTCCCTAATGAATATTTTCTGCTAACACTATTTAAAAAAAAGTAAACATGGGATTTCTTTAAAAATCTGTTTTAAACTGACACTGAAGTAGACTAAATATTATTAATGAAAAAATTAATTATGTAAATAATAAACTTGCTTTCTTATTTGTGGTTTCAAAAAAATAATTATCTTACTGCTATGAAATGTGTCCTGACAGGTTCTGGCATATAATTGGACAGAAACACCACCACAACAAAGCAGCAGGCTTCCCATTGCCAAAGGAAAAACTATCGACGTTGAACAATCACAGATGTTTCCATGATACACTGCTTGAGATATCATATAGGAATAATTCCAAAAAGATGTCAGAAGGCATTTTGAAGCTTTATGGATCTAAAAAGTCATTAAGTACTAAAATCTTAAGAGTATAGTTGATATTTTGAGAATTTGTTCTTTTATTGTCTTTTTACAGCATTTACTTTCTCCTATTACAAAATAACATCTGTTGTAGAGAAATTAGAAAATACCTATAAGCAAAAAGAAAAGTTGCTAATAATCTCACTATTCAGAAATATCATGTATATATTCATTAGCTTATTCATGTATTTGTGCATATATAAATAATGGATGTGCCAGTGTGTGTGTGCGTGTGTGTGTGTGTGTGTGTGCGCGTGCGCTTGTATATCATAATCTGCTATGCTTTAGTTAGAGTGAAATGGTTATATTATACTGCAAAGAAAGCAATTATATGGAATCTCTAAATATAATCAGATATGGTCTGGAAAAGAAAAATAAGTCACAAATATATAAGTATACAAGTACGAATTGTGATTTTCTCCAAAGGAAATAAACAGGAGACTAAGATATAGAAAAACAGTGTCAGGGAATAGTCTTTAGGGAAGAATGTCAGAAGAGTAAATTTTAAGAAGCAGCCTGTCTAGAATACGAGGCAAAGTAAAGAAGTGAAACAAGGTGGAGATGGAGAGGTCGATAGAGACCAGTCCACAGAGTGTCTGTAGTCCATTATAAGTATATCAGCTTACTTTGAGGAATAATGGAAAAACATCAAAGAGCTTGCTGCAATGAAACTGATGTGATCTGGCTGAATCTAGTTTATTCAACCTCCCCCGTATTGACATTTTGGGTCAGATAATTCTTTGTTTTGAAGGGCTACTCTTTGCATTGTAGGAGGTTTAATAGCACCTCTGGCCTCTGTCCAAAAGATGCCAGTAACATCTCCCCAAATGTGACAACTGAAAAGGTCCCCAGACATTGCCTAACATCCCCGTGAGTTAAGAGCCAAAGAGTCCTGCTTAAAAACAGCTAGCTTAACCAATTTGAAGTATTCTGGCTAGTAGGTGAAGGATAGATTCTTTGGCAGGAGCATGCCTTCTGATTACACAGGCAACCATATTGTCACCGAAAGAGAAATCAGCTTAAAGCAACACTAATCAGTGGATTTCAGAGTTGCAATAGAGAATCTAAACACTTTAAATATCAATGAGCAGCTGAACCAATGACCTGAATCTGGCATATGAGAAAGCAAGTCAAAGTGCAAAATCAAAGAGCAATGAGTTCCAGTGAGGGGGTAGCTAGTGGTCCATGCCTAGAGGATAGTGTCTTGGTCTGTAGCAACATGTCTTGGAGTTGTGACTATGGAGAATCTGTGAGAGTGAACATTTTTGTGGAGCAAGAATAGACATAATTTGGATTTATACCTCACTCCAGTTATCACCCCATTCTTCTGCTTCATTTCACAGGACAACTTCTCACAAAAGTTGTCCATTTTCCAGACAAAAAGGGAAAAACTACATATAGTATGTGTATTATCTTGGTATATAACCGAGATTACTATATAAATCAAGTAGCACCAAACAGACTGTTCAATAAGTGTTGAAACAAATAGAATTCTGAATAATTTAAAAAACAGTTTTCCCATACCACACTGATAAAAAATAAAATCCAGGTTAATAAAAGACAGTAATTTGGAAAGCAAAACTTTAAAACTATGAGAAGTAATATAAGATAACCTTTCCATAATAGTGGAACAGAAAGAGATATTTTAGCAATCATATAAAAGCAAAGCAAAGAAAAAAATACTTAATAAGTATGACTACATAAAAACAAACATTTTTCTGTCTTATGATAAACTCCATCAACCAAGTATAAAGGCAAGATACAGTTTAAAAATATTTTTATGATCCTATGTAATAAAAGGGTAATATGCAAATAAACCATCACTCCATCACAAAGATGGTGGCGCCCATAGCGTCTGGGGTGCTGGACGCTGGTGGCGTCACTCTGGCGACAAGCCCCAGTGTCCCGTGCACCCCAGCCCGCAGAGGGAGGGAAGGAGGGAGGGCCTCTAGACAGAGGCTGGTGGGGCGCAGCGTCCCATGTGCTCTGGCCTGTAGAGGGAGGGAGGGAGAGTGGGCGCGCGGGCTTGCCTCTGGCCAGAGGCCAGCTGGGACGTGGGACACTGGAGTCATTGCAGGCCGGGCTGAGGAACCACCCCCCTGCCCCATGCACAAATTTCATGTACAGGGCCTCTAGTACATATATAATAGACACAGGATTTACATACAGAATATAGGAAGAAGTTCATATTCAAAAGAAAAAAAGCAACCCAATCGAGTTACATGTTAAGTAATTCCAAACAGAGGCATCAAAATCCTGCCCCCTCTAAATTTGAGCAGCCCTCCAACTTCACTATTAATTAAGGAAACATGGTCAAAGCAAAAGCAGCTAACTTCATTCTCAAAAATGTAATTATGAAATATATTCACAAAATATAATCCTGAAAATTCCCCACTTGTTAAGTGTGTGGAAAATAAGAATTCTTACAATTTATAGTGAGGACATACTAGAATAACTGTTCTCTAAATTTATAAATATACAATAACAGTTAAAATATGTTGATTCTAAAAACATCAAGCAACTTGACATAAGCAACTTGGGCATATGTGTACCTTAGAGAAATTCTGTGCAAAGGTATCATGAGAAATTGCAATATTATTTATAACAACAAAAACAAAACCTTAATATTCACCCAGAGTAAAGGGCTAAAGCAGTTAAAGTGACTAAACTGCATCCATATATCAATAGGCTATAACTGAAAAATACAATGTTGGCTATTATAAATAATATTCTATTGAACGGTCTGTGCATACAGTTTTGGTGCTCATGTATATGCATTTCTGTTGGATATTTACTTCAAAGTGAAATTGATGGCTTAGTGGGTATTATATGTTTTGCTTTAGCAAAATAGATTACTAGATGTTGTGTAGATTGTATTAGTTCCAATGGTTTTCAAAGTGGTAATGCCAATTTACATACTCACCAGTAGTGGAAAAACTAGAAATAACCCCAATAGCATCAGTAGTGTAATGTATCAATAAAATGTCATACATTCATAAAATGAAATGCTGTCAAGAATGAAAGTGAAAGAACTACTGCGCCACAGTAAAGAAAGATAAATTTCACAGACATATGCTGAGTGAAAGATGTTTGCCATGAGTATATATTTTATAATTCCATTTATTTGAGTTCAAACAGTAAGTCTACTACATGGTGATAGACGTCAGAATAATCATTATTCTGGGGAGTGATGCTGGATGTGGACTGTGAAGCAGCGTCCCAGGGTGAACTATTCCATACTCTACATGACCTGCCTGAGGGTCCTGAGGGTGGGGTTCTGAGGGCTCAAAGGGTTCTGAGGGTCCATTCACTTGGCAAAAATCACTCAACTCCATACTTACTATGCATGTACTTTTTGTACCTGTTAATTTAACAAAATATTAAAATATGTTAGTTTTAAAAAGCAAGATACATAGTACATAATTGATAGACTAGATCAACATACATACAATCTTCAAAGGTAAATAATGCAGCACTATAGTTTATGGATATCTCTCATGCTCTGTCATCTATCTCTCTATCTATCTTTTCCACCTAGGAAGTTGAAAATAAAAGACTTTATTTATCTGTAGGGATAATGAGAATGCCTGATTCCTGGGAAAGTTGTGAGAATAGATGTTAAGAGATGTAAAACTCATAGAAATGGATTGGGCACAAAGGGAAGCTCTAACTGATACATACCATCATTCTTGGCTCCACCATGGAAGGGTAGCATTTCAGCAAGAAGTATGATTAGGCCTTTAGAAACAGGACTTTGGAACTGTCACCTGCCTTGCTACCTGCCACATGACTGAGTTTAGTGAATTGACAATTTCTACTTTCCAAGACTTTATTTATCTGTAGGGATAATGAGAATACCTGCTTCCCAGGAAAGTTGTGAGAATAGATGTTAAGAGATTAAAACTCATAGAAATGGATTGGGCACAGAGGGAAGCTCTAACTGATACATATCATCATTCTTGGCTCCACCATGGAAGGGTAGCATTTCAGCAAGAAGTATGATTAGGCCTTTAGAAACAGGACTTTGGAACTGTCACCTGCCTTGCTACCTGCCACATGACTGAGTTTAGTGAATTGACAATTTCTACTTTCCTCAAATATATGTTTAATGTGCATGTATTATGTAGCTCTGTGTATGTGTATATGTATATATGTTCTCTGAAACATATATCTCGTTGCAAACATGCATATAATTAAATGAAAGAAATGTGCCTATATACAGTAGCCTCAAAATGGAATGACAAAATGTTTTAAGTTAGACTAAGGTTTTATATTTAATCATTCTGAGCAACATCATTGCCCCTTCTCCACAGAAAAATTTTTGTTATAGGAAAAAGATTTAATTATTCAACTTTAATTTTTAATTATAGGCCTGTCATCCGAATATGCACAAGAATTTGTTAAAACACAACACATTTTACTGTTATAAAATTTATAAATTAGTAATAGGTGGGACACTTTGTTCTAATAAAAAGTTTCTACATAAGTAAATCTAACAGTGAAATTTTTAAAGCTTTCTTTGAAGACTGGGAACAGGACATAAATCACCATTTCTATTCAATGTTTTACTTTTTGGTTAGTAGTGCAACAACAAATGCTAAGCTTAAGAACATATAAAACTTTGATTACATGTTCTGTATTAAAAAATCCAAAAGAATCCACAGGTAAATTATGAAAATCAATACTAATAATTTGAACTATTAAAACATAAACAAAAACATATTAAAATTTTCATTTTATTTGAGCAAACATAGATTTGCATTGGGGAGCACCAAACAAAAGTGTTTGGGAGCACCACACCGACAAGGGCTAGGTTTTCTAAAGGAAGACATCAAAGGAAAGCATAACAACTATTTGATTGGTTATAACTTAAGAAGTTGCCATATTTGGGAACCTTAATTGGCTTTTTGTGACTGGTTGTTATTAAGTTTCATTTGACTCTAGCTTAGGTTTTGGTTTGTTTGTAAGGTTCACGAAGACATAGGCCCATCTCAACAGAATAATTACCACATTTGTTGAATATAAAGTTATTATAAAAATATCAATGTTTTTCTACATTCTAGCAATAAAGATTTAGAAATTAAATGTTTTAAAAATATTTGACAATAACATACAAATTGTGTATCCTATAAAATAAAAGCCTAATATACTAAGTGGTTGTCCAGCTGTCTGTTCAACCAATCAAAGAGTAATCCTATCTAATAATAGGCAAACAGGGTAATTGGCCGTACCTTCGCTACTCTTCCCATTGGCTAATCAACAAGATATGCAAATTAAGTACCAACAAAGATAGCGGTTAATTTGCATATATAGGTGCAAAGCGGCAGAGTGAAGGCTGAAGGCGGCCCCAGCCGGAGCGAAGGCCTAGGTCCCTGGTGCCAGAGGAAAACTGGTGCCAGCAGCCAGGGGAAGGGAAAGGCCTATTGAACGAATCTTTTCATGCAACAGGCCTCTAGTATGCTAATAATATACTAAGGCTGCTCAGCTGCTCACTATGGCATGCACTGACCACCAGGGGGCAATCATTCTGAATGGTAGGTTAGCCTGCTGCTGGGGTCCAGCTGATTGGGACTGAGTGAGATAGACCCGACATGCCCTGGAGCCCTCCCGCAGCCCCTCCCCAGCTGGCCAAGCTCCTGTGTTTCTCCCCGGCTCCAATTGTGGGTGAGTCGGTGAGAGGTAATCAACCAAAGACCATCCTATATAACAAAAGGCTAATATGCAAATCAACGGAACGACCGGTTGCTATGATGCGCATTGACCACCAGGGGGCAGACACTCAATGCAGGAGCTCCCCCTGGTGGTCAGTGCACTCTCACAGGGGGAGTGCTGTTCAGCCAGAAGCCGGGCTCATGACTGGCAAGTGCAGCGGTGGTGGCAGGAGTCTCTCCCACCTCCACAGCAGTGCTAAGGATGTCTGACTGTGGCTTAAGCCCACTCTCCGTGGTGAGTGGGCCTAAGCCGTCACTTGGACATCCCCTGAGGACTCCCAGACTGCTAAAGGGCACAGGCCGGGCTGAGGGACCAACCCCCCACCCCACCCCCCTAAGTATACGCATGTCATGCACCGGGCATCTAGTATACTATATTTATGGATTTGAAGTCTCGATATTATAAAGATGATCAAACAATCCCCACCTAAAAATCTAAACAAATTTTGCTTTTTATTTTCTTTGACTTTTTTCCCTAGAACTTGGCACATTGATTCTAAAGTTTATATAAAAATATATGCAGTACTGCAAAAATTGAGACTTTCCTTAAGAGCATCAAGCAAGATACTTTCTCAATCACATACCAAGCTTGATTACTAGACTAGTTAAGTAAACATAGGCAGAATTTAAAAAGCCAGTAAGAAAACCCACGCATATAAAGGTACATGATTTACAGCAAAGGCAGCCCAGCAGAGCCATGGAAAAAGAACAATGGCGACCTTTTCAAAATATCATGCTTGGACACTTAGACATCCATCTGGAAAAAAATTAACTTTGGCCCTTTTTTATATCAATTGCACAAAAATAAATTCCAGGTACATTACAGAGCTATATGTGATACATAAGATAATAAAGTTTTTAGAAGATAATATAAGCAAATACCATTATGTCAGAGGAAAAATTTCTTACTCAGTACACAAAACATATTAACAATACAAGGAAAAGGCTTATCAATCTAACTACATTAAAACTAAGGATCTTGAGCCCTAGGGCTCAGAGGTTAGAGCACCAGCCCACTTTGGTCATGGGTTCGATTTCCTATCAAAGGCACGTACTTGGGTTGCAGGTTTAATCCCCACCCCCAGTGAGGAGGCAACTAATCAACGTGTGGGGACATATGATTGAGAAGGAGGCATGTGGGGAGCCAAAAGGGTAAGTAATTATTATTTTTGTATATCAATGAAAATCATACCTATATTTTTTAGTGTGCCACAGATTTTTAGTAATTAGTTTATGTGTGCCCTGAGATGAAAAGGTTGATAATTGCTGCTTTAAACTGATCACTTATGTTTTTTTGACATGTGTGTTAAAAATATAAAAATTGTGTTGAAAATATTAAAATTACATATTTGTTTGAAAGTATATTGGGGAAATTAATTTCATTAACATGTTTTCATTTACATTACTAAAAAATAAGAATATTAGGATGAAGACTGGGTAAGGGAAAGACTATTATTATTATTATTGTTTATCTTATTATATCATCAAGAAATTCTAACATGTTGACCAAAGAAGAAAATATGTGTATTTATTAATTGCTTAAGTCTTATGAATAGGAATAAGCAGTAAGATCTTGTTTTGAACACGTTTACAATGTAGGAGACATGTTTCTTACTGCTAATAAAATTGAGGAGCACATAACCCTTCAGTCTCTTGAAGATCAGTTTAAGACTTAATTTTCAGACTCTAATATTGAGCAGGCTGAGTGTATTATTGCTTCAGCAGCTTACTGGACAGAATTTCCTGAGCTGTCACATTGATACACCCTTCGCAAACATCCTAAAGGAAAGTTTGCATCCTTGCCTTTGAGCTCTTCCAAATATTTATTTTTACTTTATTATTTTTCAATTAAGTAAATTTATATTTTAAACCACAGTAATGCATATTTGACTGATTATAAATTTTCCATGTTATTCATATTCTTCACAAGTTGAAAATAACATACGGACTGATATATATAAGCGAAGTTTCCAATGCATATCTACCCATTATGTTTTTTGAACTATCTTATTTATGCAGTTCTGTATGGTCTTCAAAGGAATGTACTGATCACTTTTCTGTCAAATTAGTCAGTGTAATCGATTTATAAAACAGCACGTTTAGCTAATGCAAAGAAGCATTGGTTTTTCAAGACTGTTCTAACAGATTTGACCAAACATGACACACAAATGTTTCTTGAAACTAAAATTGAACCTATCCATAAAAATACCTGACAATTAAAGAACACATGATTCATTGATCATTTTCTGTTCCAATGTGATAGGTATACAGTAAAAATATCCCATAAAGAACCCATCATTCACCACGCAAATTAAAGTCTTACTCCCTCAATTTTATAGAAAACTACCCCCCAAATTAATGATTTGACCAAATCAATGCAGTATATTTCTCACATTGAATTATACAAATAATACTTTAAAAATAGATTATCTATGCTGATATAAACTAAACATATACTTAAATCTCTGTATACTTAGTACATAAGTACACAAATGCTTCCTTCTCAGAAAAAAATTGAAATTTAGTCTGTTTAAAAATCAAAATGATTTTTTCATTCATACATACCACAGAGGAATAATGTTATCAAATCACAGAAGCATTTTATTCTGATTACAGTTATTATACATATATTTACTTGGTAAATGTTCTCTGCTAGTAGGATATTTTCTAATTGTGTCTGCATAATACAGTGTAGGAGGTTATTCCTTTGGGATTAAGTGTCACTCTGCAAGAGCCTGTTTATAGAATGAAACTTTGCTGATGACTATTCCACTAATCTCCTAACCCTATAATTTTGTATTCAATAAATTCTAGTTTTACACTCTTTTGCTTCAGTTACTTAAATGCTTAAGTAAAGTTTTCACTCCATGTGAATTGCTAAGAATCACTGTAGTTACATGACATTATATTTATCACTAGATTTCCAGGAGTGTGCCTAGCTGAGAGCACACCTGTAGCTGAAAGTACCTGCGAGTGTTTTCCTTTCTGCCAGACAACAGCAACTACTTGTGTTGCCTCCTTTGATGGCTAAGGTGGGGACAGCTTGTGTTACAGGAGAATAACATCATCATAAAATGTCTAAGGCTGTATCTTTATGTATTTTTTAATCCCACATTTCATTCTTTCGCTCATATCCCTAAATTTTCATAAGTGACTATAGCCATTAACTAATCTCTGACCTCAGCAATTCTGTAGTCATTTTCCCAAAGAAGAATTTAGGCTTTTTCTGATCTTGAAGTTTTGAAGCATTTGAATGTAAGAAAAGGGAAAAGGTAGAGTATATCAAAGATGTAGGATGGGAAAGACCAAATGTCAAGCTAAATAATGATAACTTGATTACTTAATGTTTTTATAAATATTCCATTAGGATTTCTCCATTGAACCTCGGCCCGTGCTCTCCAAAGTTTAAGACAAAGGGCAGCTAACATCGTCTAGAGAAATGAAGTACTACAGAGTGGAAATTTTCATCTGACCTCGGTCTAGAAAAATGCCTTCTGGATTTTTCCAAATCATTTACAAGGTCTCTGTTCAGAAATCTGGCCGGGGGATGACATTGCAAAATAGCGCTCTGAAACACACAGTCAGTGCTGAGGCAGCTCACACGGCTCCTATCTAGGACAGTGCTTCAGTATTTTTTTCTTAATTCAAAGTCGTTATTCTAGCTTGAAAGTACTCTTTAGTCTCCATAGCAATCCTTTGACTACACGATAACACGATCTTAAATATCTTCGTATTTGTTCTGAAATAAAAGGCGCTGCTGTCTTTCTTATTACTTGAACACTTAGAAAAGATGAAAATGCTCCAAAATAATTCTATGATTTATAATGAAAGAATAGAAGTTTTTCAACGAAATTGCTGTTTCTCACCTGTTAGAGCTCTGGGAGAAAAAAAAAATCTGGAACTCCCCCAGGCAATGTGGCACTGTTGGTTGAGCATCACCCCATGCACTAGTAGGTTGCCCTTTGATTTCCAGTGGGCACATTGCTGAGTTGTGGGCTCCATCCCCAGTAGGGGGCATGCAGCAGGCAGCAGATCGGATTGATGTTTCTCTCTCGTCCATGTTTTTTTTTTTTTTCTCTCTCTCTGCCTCTAAAAATCAATAAAAACATACTTTAAAAAATCTGGAACAACTTCTCATCGACATCATAACCCCTGTTCTCAAAACAGTTTAACATCCAAAGAAAGATTTAGATAACACAAATACTTAATTACAAACACTTGATTTACACATATACTAGTATACAAACACTTTATATTCATTCATTCATATATTTATGTATATATATGATATATCTACATACTTTATATTCAGAATATGTAACCACAGAATATGAACACCCTGTAACCATAGTATATAAAACATTTTGCAATTATAGTGAGGACTAGGCAGAATTAACTAAGCTGGAGAAGTTTACTGCAGTACATCAAGATAAGCAGGGAGGTAAAGCATTACTTTGTGCTAAGATGCAGATATTGATACCTGCTCTAGTTAATAAAAATAAGTACCATGTGTGTTTGTGCTAGACTTAAAATTGTTTCCTGAAGTCAGAGATGGACAGAATAGGTATCTTAAATGATAAAGACTGGATTGTCTTTATTGCACGATGAAGAGAAAATCAGATGACAGCAATCAGGGAATAGCAAGATGGTAAATTATAAATGTGTTAGCCTTGAAGACACGGGACTTTTATTGCAAAAAGAAGATAAACTAATAGTTTGCAAAAGAAGAAGCTTGCAAAGAGGCTATTGCCCAAAGGTGTAATTTGAGGATATTTTACCTTGAGAATGCAGAGTATTCACGAGACAACGAGGTACAGCTAAGGCTGGGAAGTAGAGGGGTGTTTAGAGAGGAGGCTGAGGATACAGTGCTGATCACCTAGTCACAATTTTGGGAATACGGTGGAAGGATTTGGGTCGCACCAGAGGACTGCACAGATCAGAGCAGCACAAAGGTAAGCGTTCCACTGCTAACAGTGACTGGGGAACCACAGATATCGCCCAGTGCCTAAATTAAATGTGCCTGGGATTCATCCTGATAGTTCCTTATAGAAGAGTGAGTGCTCATTCTAGTGCTGACATTAGGTGGCATTGGGAAGATGACTTCCTAGAAGCCCTTCCCAGTATGTCCAACAATGATCGATGGCGTCAAAAGGTAACAGAACAAGAGATGAGAGTACACAAATACATTGAAGGTAACAGATAGGTAAGTTCAGGAGGACCATGTTAGTGAAGAGAGCACTGCTAACAGACTAATTGGAAAACTCCAGAGACTCAAATAGTTAAATATGATTGAAGTGAAAGCTAGTAGATAGGGTACTTGATGAAGGGAGAACCTGAACCATGAAAAGCCTTGTTGATTATATCAAGACAATATTTCTGAGTGGTCCAAAGGCCACACCTATATCTAAAACAGCTTGAATACAGGGCCTGAGACCCAGGCCCTTAAGAATAATACAGGGGACTACAAAGGCCAAAGTTTTAAATCACTTTTTGGTACTTAATTTTATAGGTTATAGAGAAAAAAAATGCAAAATATTCAAGAGAGGAATATCATCATCATTGTCATCGTTGTTGTCATCATCATATACATAGTGTTCTGTATAATGCACATAAAAATTATCACTGATTTAATGACTTTGTAAGTTTTAGGTTAACATAAAATTTAGAAATAGGTATTTTACTTTTATGACTTTTTGCTCTTACCAACTAGTTCAATTAACTCATCCTTCCTAAACATGTCAGATAAGAGGGTTTCTATTATATACAAAAATATTAATAATAGCTGGCCATGGAGCTGAGGTTATTAGTAATCTCTTTTTTTCTTTCATTATGCATTTGGTGTTTTCTCCACTTGGTTAAAAATTATATTATTTAAGTAATAAAAATAAATAATTTATATACAATAAAAAATTAAAGAAGAGGCATAATGTTATCAAGCTAATGCAAACAAACAAATGCTGGACTAGCAATATTTGTATCTGGTTAGACATTAAAAAATAAAAATTATTAAATTATACAGTTATTTCACATTGGTAAAACTAAAATCTACATCTTGAAAACTTGTTAGTATCTTGACAAGAAATCTAAGAATATATATATGTATATATATAAAACTCTAAAATCTTTGCTAAGCGGTCTTAGAAGAAGACATATAAAGTGGGGAAGAGATGCTTATTTTCTTAAAAATCAAACCATGACTTTGTAAAAGTTCTTTCCAATAAGCATTTATAAATATTTAAAGTACTTGTAAGTAACATCCCCATAGATTTTTAAAAATTACTTTGAGGTTCATCAGAGTGGAATAAACAGGAGTAAATGCTTTTTTCCCCTCAAACAGTGAAGAATGAGACAATCTTATCACTGTTGAATATTAAAATGTGACTTAAAGACAAAATAATTTGGCTTATACTCCCTAAAATTTGGTTATAGATATTAAATATATGCACTTTCCTTATTCCTTCCTGAACCCAATGAACTAATAAATAGGAAAAATAAGTTTTGTTTAGTTTTCTTCAGCAAAATTGAGGGAATAGAGATTCTGGCAAGGAGATGACAGAAACAAACTTTGGAAAGCTTAAAAGTAGGTGAGCAGTAATGACTTGGCTGAATCCAGAAAACTGAGTCCTATGCTGGCAGGGGATTGAGTCCCTCTGCACTGCAGAGCCTCTTGAAGCCTGAAGAAGGGAGGGCACCGCATGCCTCTGAAGTGGGGATGGAAGCCGACAAACAGGAGGATTGGTTAAAAGTGCAACTAAAAAATTAGGCCTCTAAATGCCCTCCAGGAGTCCAGAAAGAGATCCCTTTTTGTAATAGACTCATATCTTTTGTCAGATATTGAGGATTTTCTCCAGCGAAGATAGCAGAATTCTGGCCTAGGAACCACGAGCTCAGTTGAGAATGTGGGCCCAACACTCCTATAAACAGGGGCCTCAGTGAACTTTTACTCATGACACACCTAGCATACTTTTCTCACTCAGTTCCCAGAATGTGGCGTGCTCCAGCCTGCAGACAGCCGACCAAAAGATTCTTTTATGGGGGCGCTCACTAGCAAAGAAAAAAGTTCTAAAGACACATTGGGTGTAAGCAACCTTTATAACTATTTCCATGGGGGATTAAGTCCTAATGCTCTAGGCCTAAGGCTCCATCACACACAAAGAATTAACCCATCTTCTCTGAATCTAGAATAATACTAGCTAAATAACTCCCTTGGGAAAAATGAGGAGACAGTCACTCAAATACTATTTCGCAGTACGTATTTCTCTCCCAAAACCTCGTTGAGAAAGGCCAGACCTACTATGAAGTCGAAGTCCACAAAACACACCCATGCATAGAAGATGTTAACCAGCTTCTTTTGGTTCTTCTTTTATGTATAAAAAATGGGCAAGGAGAAAGTCTGAAAGATGCTTTAACATAAGAAGTGGAGGCCAAAACAAACAGGCAAGCAAATAAGTAGTGAGAAAACCCCAGATAAATAGACCATGCAGAATTTCTAAAATATTTCGTCTGTGAAACAAGAACAAGTTTCTTTGATAAATTAATATGAGAAAAAAAGAGACTGTGGAAATCATAAATGTATTAGTGGAAATGAAATAGATAGAAAGGATGAAAGATAAAAGTAGCACAATCTCCTGGGAAGCAGATCAAAAATAGAAAAACGAAGAAAAGTAGTAAAAATATTTTTGAAGAATAAATTCAATCCAGAAGTTACAGGCTGTGAATCAGGGTTCTAGAAAGAGAAGGTTAGAAAAGGAAGTCATCAAAGAAATTTCCCAGAAGTAGAATCATGAATTTCACTTTGAAATAACCCATTGCATATTCAACACAATGGGGAAAATACTCACATTAATGGTATATTCTCATCTCTCTCTTTCTTTTTTAATTTAGAGGACGTCGAAGAAAAATAAGTACTAGTACAAAGGATAATAAATCAAAACATGAAGAGCAACACTAGAAGCCTAACCACAATATGATATCCCCTTTAAAATTCTAGAAGCATAATTATTTCCAATCTAGAATTTGATCCCCAAACTAATACAAATATGTCAGAGCAAACTAGAAAATAATTTAAAATATAAATTACTTCCCAAATCTTATCTTCCACGCAGCCTTTACACCAAGAAAGAGAAAGTCACGGGATTCAGAAAACAGGAGAACAAACACACACAAAAAGAGGCAAAGAAAATGGATAATGGCAAGGGATGATTCTAAAATGACAGCCGTGCCGCAGTCATAGGAGGCCCCTAATCCTAACAGAAGCAGTCAGGAGGCTCTAGGAAAGATGTCTGTAAGAAGATGAAATGAATACAATGTCATTGTGCTTAATAGAATTGAGAGGGAATTTAAGCAACTGAAAAGGGATTTGGAGGATAAACTACACAGAAACAAATGAGACTGATTATAAGGTCAGGGGGAAAGCTGTTATAGGAATATAGTGTAATCTTATTTTGTTGTGTGGTTCTTTTGTGCATTCATTTTACAGAGCCAAATATGTAAAGGAAAATGAAAAAAACACACAAAACTGACCAAACTTATGAGATGACCACTTTGGGAGCATTAGGAGACAGTATTTATGCATGTGAGGGATAGGGTAGTAGAGAAAATGACAGTTCTCGTTTTCAAGAGTGCAAGTGAAACACCATGAAGCAGCCATGTAAGCACAAAAAGAGGATGAGACTGCAAGAAACAGCTATAAGAGTGCCCAGCGCTTGCCCTGTGCACCTAGATGCACTACACTCCCCCTTGTTCTATATGTCTTCTGCCCCAGTCCATATTTATAGGGCTCTTCACAATTCTCCAATCCTTTCACACATTGACCCCTTCTCAATTTTCAGCTCGTCCTCAGAAAAGTCTTCCTGAACATTTCGAAACTCCAAACTAGTTCAGATTAACCTATTGTGTCCCACGTGGCATCGCAAACTCTTCTTTGCAAAATGGCCCATGGGCCCAATTGTCCTTTAACTGTGAGATCCAGGAGCTCAGGACCACATCCCTTTGGTACTCCTGGCGGACAGTACACTGACTGCGGCAGAGTGAGTGCTTATTAAATATTTGTGGGACAACTGAATTAAATGCCACAACTAATTAATTATTTAGCACCAACTCAAACCATAAGCTAACTTTAAATATTATGAAATTTAAAACCCTACATCATATATTTGCAAATAAAATTCAGCTATAGAGTAAAGAATTAATTCATCTAACTTAGCAACATTTTCTCTGAGGTACTTCTGTTAAGACAGTGGTCAGCAAACTCATTGGTCAACAGAGCCAAATATCAACAGTACAACGATGGAAATTTCTTTTGAGAGCCAAATTTTTTAAACTTAAACTATATAGCTAGGTACATCGTTATTAACTTAATTAGGGTACTCCTAAGCTGGTCTTTGCTAAAAACGTCCTCAATCTGATTGAGGTACGTTCGCTGAGGTTGACCCCTTCCAACTCTCCCATCCACACTCGTCTTGTATATTTGTTTTGTCTATCTCCTTTCGTTCATCCTCTCTATATGTCCAAACCATCTCAACATACCTTTCTCAATCCTCGACACTACATCTTTCATTCACCTCCACAACGTTCCCTAAAGTTAACTTAATAATCTTTAAAGTTTTAAGTCTTAGTTAAACTATAGGTATGTTGAATAAAACTTGATATCATACTTAGTAATGATATTATTTACTGATAATATTAAATTTACCTTACAATATCCATAAAATTAAATCATGACAATGACTGACAAACACTAATGTGAACAATGGCCTTGCATCTCCTTGGAAAGTTTGGGGGTAAGTCAGGTTTGTATGTTATTGTTTTTAATTTTAGGCACGATTCCAGGTTCTCATCAATAAGACGACTTCTCAATTTACTCTTGATAAGGTTCATGCTTGAAAATGATTGTTTGCATAAATATGTAGACCCGAGTAAGGTAAGAGCAGCAAACGCTAGTTTTTTCAGTTGATTATATGAGTCAGGAATACTATTCCAGGTGTTAAAAATCAACATATCTTCCTTCTCCAGGTCTTTCAAAGCAGACCACTTGTGCTGTGAACTAATTCACATTTGTTTTTCTCCAATATTTCTATATCAGCACAAAAACATTCAAATTTCGAGCTCCACAGTTCTTTGTTTTTTAAATCCAGCAATTGCATTTCAAAGTTGCCAATGTCAATACTAAAGGGAGAAAAATTTAATTCTGTTACAGTAGCATTGAGAGGTTTTTTTAACAAAGGCTAACGTCACTTTGCTGTTTCTGAATTCCTGGAACCTGTTGAGAAAAGCTTCCTCATATTTAAAATACCGTACATGGTATTTTGTGGAAGAGCTACACTCAAAGGGCCAAAGAGCTGCATGTGGCTCGCGAGCTGCGG
>NW_006296625.1:4019302-4021520 GCF_000327345.1 Myotis davidii | reverse complement strand
ACCTGCTTCCTGGGAAAGCCAAATATCAACAGTACAACGATTGAAATTTCTTTTGAGAGCCAAATTTTTTAAACTTAAACTATGTAGGTAGGTACATTCAACTTTAAATTCACGGTTTTTGTCTTCCGTTTTTCTTTGCTTCTTCTTTGTAGCTATCTCAAACAGGGCACCTAAAAAATGTTGCATTTTATAATAATAAAGCCACCAACACAAAAGAATTACAATTCTTAAATCGATGACAAAAATACCTGTAGGATTTGCAGCTGGTTGGAAAAATACAGGAACTTTATGCTTCGAGTAGGTACTTTTGTGACCTGCTCGCGATTTGCGGACACGACTAGCACTAACCACTGCACTGAGACTGCTAACTGACTGACTCCTCACGCTGCGTATCCCGTGGCCCGCCTGCGCCCTGTCTCCTGTCGCCCGACTGGCCGACACCCCCACTTCTTCTAACGCCACTTCTTGAAAATGGACTCGCCCAGGCCGAAAACCGATTTCTGCACATGGGCCACGAAGTTTCAATCGCACTGTACGTGCGCGCCCACACGTGGTATTTTGTGGAAGAGCCACACTCAAGGGGCCAAAGAGCTGCATGTGGCTCTCGAGCCGCGGTTTGCCGACCACTGTGTTAAGAGAATGTATCTAATATGACACATTAAAAAATAAATGATTATCTTCAATATCAGAGTGTCTAGAAATAGACCCCAGTATTAAAGAAATCAAGACACCAAGAATCATCATTCTACTTACTTGTAAAGCACTAGTAATTCCCTCCAATGTAAGGAACAACAACAACAGATGTGCTTATTTTCTCAACTATTATTTGACATTGTGGGTTTTGTTGTTGTAGAAACTGCAATTGAAAAACTAAAGAGAAATATTAAAAAATTACTAGAAAATCTTTTAATAGGATCACAGTTCTTTATGTATCTTTTTATAGGAACCAGTTAGAAAAATATAATGAAAAAGTGAGAAAAGATCCTGCTTATAATAGTGAAAACAAATATAAAAAAGCTGGGAATAAACTCATGTAAATTAGTAGGCAGACATATTAAAGGAAAATCAGTGGTGAGGCATCATATTATCAAAGAGAACAGGATGTTTTAAGAAGAGAATTTAGAACAGTGTCAAAAGCTGGTTACAGCCCTAGCCAGTTTGGATGAGTGGGTAGAGCACTGGCCCACAGACTGAAGGGTCCTAAGTTAGATTCTGGTCAAGGGCATGTACCTCAGTTGCAAGCTTGATCCCCAGCCCTGGTAGGGGTCTGTGCAGGAGGCAACCAATTGATGTGTCTCTCTCACATTGATGTTTCTCTCTGTCTCTCCCCCTCCCTTCCACTCTCTAAAAATCAGTGGAAAAAATATCCGTGGGTGAAGATTAACAATAACAACAAAAAAACCCACAAACAAACAAACAAACAAAAAAGGTGGTTAGACTTCTATCTAGTAAAAAGGGACTTAAATATAAACTTTGGATATCAAGACGAAGAGATTATCAGACCTTTAGTGAAACTCCTATATGAAAAAAGTCACAAAATTCTACAGAAGAACATAATATACTTAGCTAATAAGAAGGTCTGACCTATTTCATAATTAGGTTTTTAATTTTCTGAGACTAATATTATAGATTAGTGCATTTTCCTTCTATATCATAACTGGTATTTCAAAAACTCAGTAATAAAGGTATAGATTCTCTTTAACATGATAATATATATCTCTATTAGTCCAAATTCTAGAATTATCTTTACTAGAGAAACCCTAGATTTCCTCATTAGATGAAGGTAAAGAAACAGATACTGCTATTATCTGACATTTTGCTGAAAGTACAGTGAAAGATATTAAAATTATAAAAATTGAACAATAAGGGGTAGAAGGAGGTAGAAGAGGCACAAGGAAGAATAAATGGTGATCAAAGACTTGACTTGGGGTGATGAATACACAATGCAATATACTGATGATGTATTATAGAATTATACAACTAAAGCCTATTAATTTTAATTACCAATGTCACCCCAATAAACACAAAAAATTAAAATAAAATATGAAAAAACTGAATAAGAAATAAAACTATCACTATTTGTGATAATGTGACAGACTAAAGAGATTTCAGTAATTGGTAAGGCATAAAATTAATATACAGAGATCAATGTTATTCATATAATCAGAATCTAATATGGGGGGGGAAACTTAATTTTCAATAGCAACAAAAATTATAA
>NW_006296625.1:4016136-4018894 GCF_000327345.1 Myotis davidii | reverse complement strand
TCCGGTCAAGGGCATGTACCTGGGTTGCGGGCACATCCCCAGTGGGAGATGTGCAGGAGGCAGCTGATCGATGTCTCTCTCTCATCGATGTTTCTAACTCTCTATCTCTCTCCCTTCCTCTGTGTAAAAAATCAATAAAATATATTTTAAAAAAAACAGTGGGAAATATACAAGAATAGACAGAGCAATAACACTAGGAAAATGGCCAGAAAGAGATGCTAATATGTTGAAAGTTAATATATGATCCAGGTGGCATATCACATCAGTGGGAAATGGGATTGGGACAATTTCATAGCCAGTTAGACAAAAAAGTCAGATCCAAATATAAAATCATACTACAGGATAATTACAAAAGAATCAATAGTTTATATTTTAAAATGAAATAATAAAAATAGAAGAAGAAATCATACAATTCTTTGTAACTTGTTTTAAAAATATATTTTATTAATTTTTTACAGAGAGGAAGGGAGAGGGATAGAGAGCCAGAAACATCAATCAGCTGCCCACTGCGCACTCCCTACTGAGTACGTGCCCGCAACCAAGATACATGCCCTTGACCAGAATCGAACCTGGGACCCTTGCATCCACAGGTGGGCGCTCTATCCACTGAGCTAAACCAGTTGGGGCCAATTCTTTGCAACTTTTAAGGAAGGTCTGACTATCTTTCTATGACAACTTCAGGAGCCATAAAAATAAAGACTGATATAATTTAACCTAATTTAAAAAATTTTGGAAAACAATTCAAAAAGCAAATAACAAAATTGGGAAAATATTTTTACTTTATATCACAAAGTAGTTTGTGGTTTTTTTCTCCATAGTCCTGAGTGGGTGGCAGGGGGCAACTCCTTTAAAAAATTAAAGAACCACCATATAGACAAATGGCCATAGACTACATTAATAACTGGAAAAAACATATAATGGCCCTTAAATATGAAAAAAGCTGTAATCACTCATATAAATGTAAAACTGATACCATTTTTCACTATCAGATTAGCAAAAATTCAGAAATTAAATAAAACACAATGTTGTTAATGCAGGGAGGAAACAGATACCCATATATATTGCTGGGGAGAGTGTAAGTTTGTATGATCTCATACAAAAGGCAAGTTGGTAAGCTCTATCAAAATTATAAATGCTTGTGCTTCTTGACCCAACCATTCTATTTCTGGTAAGTTATTCTACTGATACAGTTATTACTGTATTAATTTGGGTATGTATAAGTTTACTTACAATAGTATTGTTTGAAAGAGCAAAAGAATGGCAAAACAATTTCCATCGATAGGAGGTTTATTATATAAATTATGGCATTCATAAAATACAATTAAGTTATTAAAAAAAGAATAAGATATTTCCATATACTAAAATGAAGCTATCCCCAGGTTTACTGTTAAGTGATAAAAGTACATATATTGTTAAGGAGTACCTTTTGCTTAAAAAAAGAAAGAAATTAAGAATCTACAATTGCTTTAACATACATAAAGAAGCTCTGGACGGATACCCGTGAAAACAAACATTCTTGCTTACTGGTCTGCGGGAGAAGGATGGCCTGGGAACCAGGAAGGTGGCAAACCAGGATGAGAGGAAGAATTTTTAGTATAGAACTTTTGATACTTTTTGGCTTTTAAACATACAAATGTTAAACATGTTTGTTCTCATGTTGGCAAATGATTTTGAAATCTACCAGAAAGACTGAAGTATTAGGAATATAAATTGTGAAAAAGATGTCTTTCCCTGGATATTAATATGTACTCTAAAAATGCAGCTGAGTTAAAAATAAAACTGTGTTATCTTAGTCCAATAGAAGTGGACATTGCCATGGCAAAGACATAGACACACACCTACATCTATGTGACATGGTACATGAGAAATATGTGAAATGTCTGGAGAAAGGATAAATTATACAACATAAGGTATGGCATTAATGTGCAACAATTTAAGAAAATAAATAAATTTAGAACCTTACCCCGTATCATATTGTAAATGAATTCTAAAAGAATTTCAAAAGGGAAAGATAAGACACTTTTAATAATGGACCTACTGCCAAGAGAATTCTTCATGTTGGTTATAAGCATGGGTTATTGTATATGGAATTTATGTCCAAAACCTACTTACAATGCTCCGTGAATAAGCCAAATTAGAACTCCCTCAGAGAAGAACCCTTTCAGAACCATCTCAGTCTCAATGACCCATAAAAAAGTTATTTCAAATCAGTTCTTCACAGACAGTTAAACAGAAACTTCTGTTGCTTATGCTGCAACCTATTTTCCTCACTAAAAGTTCACAGCTGTTCTCTGTTTGTTTGAACCATCAGCAATAGTAGTTTTGATTATTCTTTTTTAGGTTTCATCGTACAGCACGTACCTAAGTGTTCCTTATAATTGGCCCATCCTAAAAAAGTTATTTCAAATCAGTTCTTCACAGACAGTTAAACAGAAACTTCTGTTGCTTATGCTGCAACCTATTTTCCTCACTAAAAGTTCACAGCTGTTCTCTGTTTGTTTGAACCATCAGCAATAGTAGTTTTGATTATTCTTTTTTAGGTTTCATCGTACAGCACGTACCTAAGTGTTCCTTATAATTGGCCCATCCTCTAGGTTATTTTGATGATAGTTGGGTATTTTCCTAAAAGGTCTTTTGATTTGCACTGTAACTCTAAATGTGGATTCTCAGCCTGAAATAGCCTGTCCTTGACTATTTGTCTTCAGTTTTCTTCATGAATTTATATTTTATTGCTTACTGTGCTGTCTTAACCTCACAC
>NW_006296625.1:4014202-4015603 GCF_000327345.1 Myotis davidii | reverse complement strand
GAAAAAAACATATAATGGCCCTTAAATATGAAAAAAGCTGTAATCACTCATATAAATGTAAAACTGATACCATTTTTCACTATCAGATTAGCAAAAATTCAGAAATTAAATAAAACACAATGTTGTTAATGCAGGGAGGAAACAGATACCCATATATATTGCTGGGGAGAGTGTAAGTTTGTATGATCTCATACAAAAGGCAAGTTGGTAAGCTCTATCAAAATTATAAATGCTTGTGCTTCTTGACCCAACCATTCTATTTCTGGTAAGTTATTCTACTGATACAGTTATTACTGTATTAATTTGGGTATGTATAAGTTTACTTACAATAGTATTGTTTGAAAGAGCAAAAGAATGGCAAAACAATTTCCATCGATAGGAGGTTTATTATATAAATTATGGCATTCATAAAATACAATTAAGTTATTAAAAAAAGAATAAGATATTTCCATATACTAAAATGAAGCTATCCCCAGGTTTACTGTTAAGTGATAAAAGTACATATATTGTTAAGGAGTACCTTTTGCTTAAAAAAAGAAAGAAATTAAGAATCTACAATTGCTTTAACATACATAAAGAAGCTCTGGACGGATACCCGTGAAAACAAACATTCTTGCTTACTGGTCTGCGGGAGAAGGATGGCCTGGGAACCAGGAAGGTGGCAAACCAGGATGAGAGGAAGAATTTTTAGTATAGAACTTTTGATACTTTTTGGCTTTTAAACATACAAATGTTAAACATGTTTGTTCTCATGTTGGCAAATGATTTTGAAATCTACCAGAAAGACTGAAGTATTAGGAATATAAATTGTGAAAAAGATGTCTTTCCCTGGATATTAATATGTACTCTAAAAATGCAGCTGAGTTAAAAATAAAACTGTGTTATCTTAGTCCAATAGAAGTGGACATTGCCATGGCAAAGACATAGACACACACCTACATCTATGTGACATGGTACATGAGAAATATGTGAAATGTCTGGAGAAAGGATAAATTATACAACATAAGGTATGGCATTAATGTGCAACAATTTAAGAAAATAAATAAATTTAGAACCTTACCCCGTATCATATTGTAAATGAATTCTAAAAGAATTTCAAAAGGGAAAGATAAGACACTTTTAATAATGGACCTACTGCCAAGAGAATTCTTCATGTTGGTTATAAGCATGGGTTATTGTATATGGAATTTATGTCCAAAACCTACTTACAATGCTCCGTGAATAAGCCAAATTAGAACTCCCTCAGAGAAGAACCCTTTCAGAACCATCTCAGTCTCAATGACCCATAAAAAAGTTATTTCAAATCAGTTCTTCACAGACAGTTAAACAGAAACTTCTGTTGCTTATGCTGCAACCTATTTTCCTCACTAAAAGTTCACAGCTGTTCTCTGTTTGTTTGAA
>NW_006296625.1:4012239-4014189 GCF_000327345.1 Myotis davidii | reverse complement strand
TTGAACCATCAGCAATAGTAGTTTTGATTATTCTTTTTTAGGTTTCATCGTACAGCACGTACCTAAGTGTTCCTTATAATTGGCCCATCCTCTAGGTTATTTTGATGATATTTGGGTATTTTCCTAAAAGGTCTTTTGATTTGCACTGTAACTCTAAATGTGGATTCTCAGCCTGAAATAGCCTGTCCTTGACTATTTGTCTTCAGTTTTCTTCATGAATTTATATTTTATTGCTTACTGTGCTGTCTTTAAATCTCACACTTTATCTTGTAAGTTAGGCAAATGACCACAAAATTAAAACATTTTTCTTAGGACTTCTTTTCCCTTTCCTTTCTCTGCTCTCCTTCCAATCTATCAAGGACTTTATTCAGTAACCCTAAGAATTACATTGAAAGAGAAATATTTGCAAACAAATAAGGTATCTAGATACACCAGGAATACTTCTCGTATGTTTTTATTTGTTGGTTTCTTCATTGGTTTGGCTTACTTGTTTGTTTACTCTAATAAAGTAGAACTAGGGAGTATAAGTAGAATCATAATGTATCTGGATTCAATTCCCAAACTTGCCTGTTGAATGTGATATTACAGACATGTTGCTTAACCCTTTGAGTGTCACCCAATATCCTAGGAACAATGCTAAAATTGCCAAGGCATTTAGAGTTAAGGTTTTTAATTTTTTTTCCCCACATAAAGAGTGAACTACTAGCATCTAATAGTGACATTGTTTTGCAAACAAATAAGGTATCTAGATACACCAGGGATACTTCTCTTATGTTTTCATTTCTTGGTTTCTTCATTTGTTTGGCTTACTTGCTTATTTCCTCTAATAAAATAGAACTAGGGAGTATAAGTAGAATCAGAATATATCTGGATTCGATTCCAAAACTTGTCTGTTGAATGTGAAATTACAGACATGTTGCTTAATCTTGCAGATTCTTTACCTATAACCTAGGGATAGCAACACCCAATTCATGTGATTATTGTGAGGATAAAGTAATATAATTTCACTGTAATACTAGGTGTGTTGGTGTTAACACTACATTTTTGTTGCTTATAGGAGGAGCGCGATTGCGCTCCCCGGCACTCTAGAGGTTAATCTTGCTGAGATGCAGATTCTTCACCTATAACCTAGGGATAGCAAGACCCACTTCATGTCATTATTGTGAGGATAAACTAATATAATTTCACTGTAATACTAGGTGTGCTGGTGTTAACACTATAGTTTTGTTGCTTATCTTCTATCTACCAAAATATGTTGGCAATTATGAATATTGATGCTGTGTCCTCTGGGAGGATGATGTGTGAAGTGAATCCCTGGCCTTGGCAATTTAACAGCCTGTGTGCCAACACTTGACTGTGTTACACAGTGCTTGCTCTCTCCCTCTTGATGTAAGTCATATAGATTTATTCTAGACCCAAAGAAACTAATGTTTTTCCCAAGATGTGATTCCACATGGGATACTTCCAGGCAGAGAAGCAGAGTCCCCTGGAACCACCCTTCCATTCCAGACACTCCACGGGCCAGTTTATGGCCTCACACAGAGATGCATACTCCTGCACAGGGGGAGATGTAAGCTTTGTGGGGCAACCTGAGGAGAAGGGTTAGAGCATTGTTTCTCAACCTTCCTAATGCTGCGACCCTTTAATACAGTTCCTCATGTTGTGGTGACCCCCAACCATAAAATGATTTCCGTTGCTACTTCATAACTGTAATTTTGCTAGTGTTGTGAATTGTAATGTAAATATCTGATATGCAGGATGGATTTTCGTTGTTACAAATTGAACATAATGAAAGCATCGTGATTGATCACAAAAAAAAATATGTCATTATAGGTGTGTTTTCCGATGGTCTTAGGCAACCCCTGTGAAAGGGTCGTTCGACCCCCAAAGGGGTCGCGACCCACAGGTTGAGAACCGCTGGGTTAGAGTGAACATTAGTAAGTGCGATTA
>NW_006296625.1:4007586-4009079 GCF_000327345.1 Myotis davidii | reverse complement strand
CCAGTTTTGTTTTTATGTTAAAATAGTACATGGTGTATAAAATAAAAAGTCTTTGAAAGCTTAAAGGACATTTGGCTGACATATTTGATGCTGTTATTTAAATTTTCAAAATTATTTCATCACAAGCCCTCTTGTCAGAATTATAGAGAAGTTAGAATTCGAATAAAAAGCTATTTTGTACTGACCTCCAGACTGAAATATCCAGTTTTGTTTTTATGTTAAAATAGTACATGGTGTATAAAATAAAAAGTCTTTGAAAGCTTAAAGGACATTTGGCTGACATATTTGATGCTGTTATTTAAATTTTCAAAATTATTTCATCACAAGCCCTCTTGTCAGAATTATAGAGAAGTTAGAATTCGAATAAAAAGCTATTTTGTACTGACCTCCAGACTGAAATATCATTGAGATTCCAAAACTCTAACTGATATCCAATTTGGCTGTACTAGATACATAACAAAAAAAGTTTTAATTTGACATATCAAATTTATTGGGGGCGGGTGAGCTTCCTAAAAATTCAGAAGTATCCCACTCAACTATTAATCCATGAACCCATATTTAAAGGTGATGATCCTCTGTTGCATATTGATATTAGTCCATATTGGTTTATATTTTTTAAAAATATATTTTTATTGATTTCAGAAAGAAGAAGGGAGAGGGAGAGAGATAGAAACATCAATGATGAAAGAGAATTATTGATCAGCTGCCTCCTGCACACCCCATACGGGGGATCGAGTCCACAACCCAGCCATGTGCCCTAACATGGAATTGAACCCCAACTTCCTGGTTCATAGGTTGATGCTCAACCACTGAGCCATGCCAGCTAGACTGGTTTGTATTTTTAAAAATAAAATACCTAGGTTTCCAGTAATTGCTCAGATGGAGTAAACCAACTACAGTTTACCTCACCCAATAATTACAACTAAAATCTCTGACATTATTAGCATCTCTGCTTAGCTTTTTAGCTTCTTAACATGTACTTCTTCTTTCTAAATACTAGCACAGCATAGAATTTAGCACATTTCTATAGAATGCTGGGTTGGCTTCTCTGTGGTTCCCTTTTTCCCAGGGACTTGGCCTAACTAACTTTTTATTCTTCATTTATAATTTTTGTTAGGAGAGCCTAAAAACTCTCAGTCTCTGCTTAGGTGTTGGATTTTGGGCACACTAAAAAGCACACTGAGGGGAGAGCATGATGGAGAAGGTTGGTCCCTCTCTTCTCTTTGGCCTTGGGATTACAGGTTCTAATTTTCTTTTCTTGTTTTGTTTTGCAACCTAGCTTTTCTTTGTTGTTTCAGTGCAATACTTATCTGACAACTATTTCTTCACTAGTAGCCCGGTGCACAAAATTCGTGCACATTAAAAGGGAATTAATTAGCGGAGATATTTTAATATTGCTATTTGCCTTTTCTCTATAATAGAAATGTGAGAGATTAAAGGAAATTAGTAAAATGTATATGAAAATAATATATAAATTTATTAATAAATAAACA
>NW_006296625.1:4002312-4006362 GCF_000327345.1 Myotis davidii | reverse complement strand
CGTTGGGTAAAACAGTACCACCACGACCTCTAATATAATGTATTAAAACTTTATACAGATATGCAGGTGAATAGGATTCCTAGCTGGCAGGCCCCTGACAGCAAGCTGGCCACCTGTCGATTCCATGAGGAATGGGGCTCTTTCCTCCCTCCCTCCTCTCAGAGTCTAGGGTGCAGGTGAATGGGGTTCCTGGCTGGCAGGCCACTGACAGCAAGCTATCCAACAGCGGATTCTGTGAGGATTGGGGCTGCCTCCTCCCTACTGTCAGGGTCTGGTTTGAAGGCCGGATTCAGTACTTTCACGCTCTGCTCGGAGGGCAGGTTTCTACCTGAAACCTTGCCCCCTGGGAAACAGCTGGGGGAGGGTGCAGCCGTTTCCAAGATGACCCTTGCAGGACTGACTTCCTTCCGGTTGGTCGAGCTTCTGAACATGATGTTACACCCAGGGTTTTTATATAAGTAGATTGTCTCAGTGCATCAGATGTAAACTACTCTGATACAGTCAGAAATGGGAGTCTTAAAAATGTATGATTTGATAAATTAATTATTAGTTTTATTTCCAAATATGTTCCAAAGCAATTTTAGAAATTAATAATCCTTAAGTATTTGGTATTTATAACATTCTCTGTAGTTTTCTTCTTTCTAGGCAGAACCTACTTGCTATATAACCAATGTGGTCCCCTTTCCTGTTTTTTAAAGGTTCATTAGTATATAGGTCCCCTTTAATGGGAAAATATATCTGTGTTTAAGGAAATATTTTCTAAACTCTTGTGAATAGTCACAAATTATTTTTAAGAAAGCCTTCAGTGCACTGAAGTAATTACAAGCAATTGAGTATATAAAGACTATATTGTTACTTTGGGACTTAGGTGAGTATTGGGTTACAGACTTCTCAAACCCTATGTAATCCAATGTGAAAATCTATACATTGTATAAAGTGGATTTAAATTTAAAATTGCCTCCCCCAAAATAGATTAAATCTGATTAAACATGCCCCAAACATACCTAAAGAAATTTTAAACTCAAACTAGTCTAATAATCTCAATAAAGGATATGAAACAATAATGTGATAAACTGCATTATGCCAGAAAACTCTAGTCTTGCTGCTGCAGCAACTATACATCTGATCTGTTTTAAAAATTGGATGGCTAACATTTTTAAAACCACAAGATCTGAGATACTAAATATAAATGAGGATTTTTTATGGGACCGCTGGTCTCACTAAAGAAAAATGCTTATTAAAAGTATTTTACATATTATGTACCCCTGATATCTGAATAGTCACAGACATAAAGGATCAAATGACTGTCAGCTTTCTACTAGCTTTCAGCTCAAAAAAGTGGCAAATTCAACTTTTGTGAAATATGTTACTCTTTGCTTTATTATTTTTAACTGACATAAACAAGAAAGTTGGCGGTGGTGGGGGGGGGCGGGATTTGTTTAGTAAGTTACAATGAAAAATTTAGCCAGTGGCTTTCGCATGTCAGAGTTTCCCTGAGGGAGATAGCTCCAGCCAGGCACATAAGGTCCGACTGTATTCTGAAAGGTAAGCCACAGAGTGCCGCCACCAGCTTTATAAGGTGTTATTTGCTGGTTTGTCTTCTCCAGTTATTTGGACCTTGAAAGCTTCTTCTAGGGCAGTGGTTCTCAACCTGTGGGTCGCGACCCCTTTGGGGGTCGAACAACCCTTTCACAGGGGTCGCCTAAGACCATTGGAAAACACATATATAATTACATATTGTTTTGTGATTAATCACTAGGCTTTAATTATGTTCAATTTGTAACAATGAAATTGGGGGTCACCACAACATGATAAACTGTGTTAAAGGGTCTCAGCATTAGGAAGGTTGAGAACCACTGCTCTAGGGCATTCTGGCTTTTCTCAGAAAGAAGTCTGAATTTTTTTTTCTTAGTGTAAGTAGTGACTATACCAACAAAGCTGGCTACAGCTTTCTTTACAGTCTAATCTGTACTACTTTTTAAAAATACATGTATTTTTAAATATTGGTGCTTTAGTTAATTATTTTGCTCATTCAAAATTTGCAGAGCAGGCTCTGGAGTTTTTTCCTGTTGTGAATAACATAAAGGATACTCAAAATGCAAAAAAATTACATTTGCTTAAAATAGTCAGCTAACATTTTGATGGTAACCTGATTTGGCTATAAAACTGGACCCTAATATCTTTTCAATTCACCCCACTGCTCTCTGTATAGTAAAGGCACATGGTGGGGTTTTAATGTGTACATGAGAAACTGAGACTATCGTTAATTCCTAGGCCTCTCATTCTAGAACTTTGCTTCTCAGTTGTGGGGAGTTGGAATAGTGTTTGATATCAGAGCATGGATCAGAGGAGGGTATCAGAAATGATTCTACTAGCCACTGGCTACCCACCTATTTCTCCTTCTGACATCCCTGGCTGGGAAAATTAATCTCCTAATGCATAAGCCCTATTTATATCAAAATTTATTGGGGGTTTTTAATGTTGTTCTTTGGTAAGCTACAAAATCTGATTAATAGGCCTAATTCATTTTTGTCATTTTTTTCTTTCCCCATTCCTAATACACTATACTAATAGAAGACAGAGACCAAATCCAATTTAACATGACAGCCTCAAAATTGCATTTGGTATTAGCAATTCTACAAACATATTTTTTATGAAGCATCATTTCACTTGGAAATGTTGGTGGAAAATTAACTGGATATTTTAATATATTCTACATATGCCTGATGGCAATAAACTGAAGAATGGTTGAGTGTGATCTAGACAATTGTGCCACTTAAATTGGGATGAGTAATCGATTTGAGTTCAGTCTTCCTGTGATTTTACTGAGTGTTGATGAAACTTTGGTGAGTCTAAACTCAGTGTCTCTAGTGCAAAGATATATATGAGCAGAAAATACAGAGAAAATATGACTAAAATGCATTGACTCACTGGACGGGCCATGTCACAAGTGTGTATCCTGCCAGCACAATGCTCAATCAAGGCCCTGCTCACAACTCAACCCCTTCTGTAGAACTAGCCAGCAATACCTTTAATTTATTGGACATGAAGCAGGTTACCAAGAAAAAATTATTGGCCAAGGAATTAAGGTCATTCACAAAGTTCGCTATCTATGAAGGTTGCTTTTCTAAAGGAAATGTATTGCAATTCTTCTACATGTTTCAGGTACTTATCATTCACATTTTGCATTAACATACCCTCTGAATTTCTTAAAAGACAATGAAGCACGTAATGTTTCTCAAACTTATTTGCGACTCTATTCGTTTCTTATTGCTTTTGTAAAAAGTTACGACATGTTTGCTGGCTTAGAACACCAATTTACTCTCTTACAGTCCCAAAGTCCAGTATTTGTCAGGAGGGCTATTCCTTCTGGAGGGTCTGGGAGAAAGCCCATTTTGTTGCCCTTTCTAGCTTCTGGAGGCCACCTGCATTCCTTGGTTCCATCTTCGGAGCCAGCAATATAGCATATTATTATTTCTCTCTGTTCCTGTGCTCCCATGGTCACCTGACTTTGATCCTCATGTCTCTCTTTTTAGAACTCCTATGATTACATTAGGCCCACTCAAGTAAACCAGAATAATCTGCCCACCTCTCATCACATGTGCAAAATCCCTTAAACCATGGGATTCGCGTGTGGTCATTTTTGGAAGGCCATTATTCATCTAACCACTGCCATGATATCCTTTTCTTTTTTTTTTTCTTTTTCTGTCATGGAGTCCCCATTCCAATCTTGCTGAAATAGTGTTCTATAGAAGGACATTTGGGAAATTTATTTTTTAATAAGAAGATGGATAATATCCCAGGCTCTGGAAGCAGAAATGAGATGATGAAGAATACTACGCTGAGAACAAAGACCAATTTACTGCTGAGAAACCATAAATGACTACATCCCTGTGACTTGTGACTTAAACCAGTTCTGTCAACATGAATGAGCAAATGAGGTACAGAAAAGCACGAGCACCTTGTCCTGACATGCCTCCAGATGCTTTGATGCTATGCTAACTGCTTCTTAGTTTATTAGGGAATTGGGTCAAAGTACAATAAAGGAAC
>NW_006296625.1:4000979-4001829 GCF_000327345.1 Myotis davidii | reverse complement strand
GAAATTATTGTTTGCCATAATCCATTAATGAACATAATGAATGCCTTGGAAAAGGAAATAACCTGTCACCTGGTTCACAAACACTGGTACATTTTGGAAACAGCTTAGGACATTAAAGAATACTGGTACTTGGCTCCCTTCTCAAGTCATTCTTATTTATTTGTTCTACAGTGCTCCCTGGCATTGGTATTTATTCCTTGATAATTTGAATATGCAGCAATGTTTGGGAACCACTGCCCTTGCTGATTTAAATAATTGTTAACTGATGAGGAAGAAACCTCCAGTTCTCCAGAGAGCAATGTGCTTCAAGTCTGCACTTTCACTACTTTTAAGTTCATATTAGTGTTTAATCCTTTGAGTTGCTATATGTATAGTATATTGAATTATATTAAGTTCTGGATATTCAACTGTTTTGAGCTATAATTATAACTTCATATGCAGTGATTCTGAGTAGTTTTTATGCAGAATAACTCTTGTCCTATACAACCTAAATGTCCATCAGTGGATAAATGAAGAAAATGTAGTACATACATACAATGAAATACTACTCAGGAATAAAAGGAAGAAATTCTGCCATATGTTATAACCTGGATGAAACTTGAGGATATTATACTAAGTGAAATAAGCCAGTCAGTCACAGAAGGATGCATACTGCATGATTCCACTTATATGAAGTATACAAAAAAGTCAAGTGCTGGGGTCCAACCCCAGCAGGTCCAGGGGTCCCCAAAGGTGTGGACGGAGTCGGCAAAGAAGGAATGACACGGAGACAGCGTTCAGTTGATCAGCAGCCTTGCCAGGATCTCTAGCCACAATCTCCAGCCAAGTTCTGTGTCCATGTTCTCTTGCT
>NW_006296625.1:3997894-3998859 GCF_000327345.1 Myotis davidii | reverse complement strand
TATTCCAAAGGTTAGGGCATTTCTTATCTCCATTCCAGGGAGTAAAGATTATGTAGTTTAAGCATGATTGTTCATGGTTAAAGTGATTAATTACCCGCCTGGCACTTAGTTAAGAGGTTTTATTCCCTCCCTAACTTCAGGGGAAAATTCCTACCTGGGGAAACAACCTTTCTCGGAGAGGTGACCTTGGTTAAAACACATAGTGCCAAGAAGGTGACCAAACATATTAAGAACAGTATTCCATATATGCCAGGTCCCTTGAAACAGCAAGGATGGACCGGCTCCCGGCAGTCAAGCTCATAGAAATAGAAGTAGAATGGTGGTTTCTAGGGACTGGGGGAAGGAGATATGGGGAGTTGCTATTCAATGAGTATTGAGTTTCAGTCATGTAAGATGAAAAAGTTCTAGAGACCTCTTGTGCAATGTTATGCTTACAGTTAATGATGTAGTACTATATAGTTAAGATTTGTTAAAAGGTTATATCACATGCTGTGTGTTCTTTAAAACAATAAAAAATTACTACTTAATGAAAATTAGATTTGCTAGCAAATACAATACTCCTGCCACTCCTGCCACCTAGAATGCCTTCACTCAGAATTCCATCCTAGAAATCATATCAAATCTTGAAGCCCCAGTTTCAATGCTACATTCTTCATCAGTGCCGTATCTTCCAGAATGTCATGAACCTGCCCATGGAGATAATATCCCAGGATATGATAGTACAAGAGAAAAGAGAAGGAACATGGGCTTCCTCTTGAGCAGCGGTTCTCAACTTGTGGGTCGCGACCCCTTTGGCAGTCGAACGACCCCTTTCACAGGGGTCGCCTAAGACCATCCTGCATATCAGATATTTACATTACGATTCATAACAGTAGCAACATTACAGTTATGAAATAACAACGAAAATAACTTTATGGTTGGGTCACAACATGAGGAACTGTATTTAAAGGCACACTTTCCAGGAA
>NW_006296625.1:3988651-3997799 GCF_000327345.1 Myotis davidii | reverse complement strand
ATATCCAATTCAAATTATGTGTAATTAAATAAACTAGCATAAGAGATTGGCATAAGTTCTTTCCATGGCTTCCTTCTTGGCATACTTTAGTGAAGGAAAGAAGCAGATGGTGAACTAAGGCAATGAGCAACACTCTTCTATTTGTGTCTGATCCCTAGAGGTTCCCATGTAACAGAGAACAATAAAAGTGTGAGGTTCCACAGCACACTCAGAAAAAAATCTCACTCAGGAGCAAAGGGGGCAGTTTCCAGGAGCCCCATCTGCACCAGATTTCAGCCCTCATCCCCACCACCCAAGCCTTCCCTTTTCCTGAAAGGAATGAACATGTCACCTGTCCTCATGTCTTCAGTGTTCTAGGCTTCAGGAAGCAAGAAACCAAAATCTTATTACCAACATTAATTGTTGTTGTCTCCCCCTTATTCAAAAAACGTTGTACTTTTTTATGATACTCATTGCCAAGTGGTAGACTGGTTGCCTCTCTCTCAAGCCCTGACCAGGGATGAGGATTGAACCTGCAACCAAGACGTGCCCTTGACCAGAATGGAACCCACAGCCTTCAGTCTTCAGGCCGACACTCTAATCACTAAGCCAAACCAGCCAAGGCAAGGAGAAAATTTAATTGAGTTCAGGCATTTTGGATTGGGAAAAAAAAAAGTGGTGAGGTAAAAAGACAAAAATGGGAAATGCATAAATGATTATTTTGCCAAGGAGTAAAATTCCACTTTTTATTGGTGATTCATGTTTAAGATATTGAAATGAGAAAGATAATGGGTAAATATTGACCCTAAGAACTAAGAACTGGAAAAGATGAAAGACAGTGATCTGAAATGTTATGATCACTATATTGCACCTTGCATATATAGCCTTTAAGTGAAATAGTTTTAGAAAAAGAATAATATACCACAATGCCGTTTTCTTGGGTTGAACTTCATTATAACCGAATGTTGCAGTATTGACATTCTGCTGTAAAAAGAAAGGAACCATGACCTATATAATATGAAATTCTTCTCTTAAAAAAGAAAAAAAGTTCTATTCTATATTGTAGAAGGAGGTATAAAGAGAACCAAATTAATTTTAAAGTCATTAAAATGAAATCCAGGGTACTTGAGTTGCCAGGCTTATGATATAATGTAAAAACACTCTTAAAATTGCCCTAACCGGTTTTGCTCAGTGGATTGAGTGTCGGCCTGCAGACTGAAAGGTCCCAGGTTTGATTATGGTCAAGGGCATGTAACTTGGTTTCAGGCATATCCCCAGTAGGGGGCCTGCAGGAGGCACCTGATTGATGTTTCTCTCTCATCAATGTTTCCAACTCTCTATCCCTCTCCCTTCCTCTCTGTAAAAAATCAATAAAATATATTTTAAAAAAACACTTAAAATCAAATAATGTTGAAGTTCCTATGGACGTAATTTATGCAAGTAATTTGAAGATGCACCCCAAAACATGATTTTTCTGAGAGTGATGAATCATTTAAGTCAGTTACCACAGAGATTACAGCTGTAATGCAGTGTATCTTCGCTTCGCAAGCATTACTAAGCTCCCGACGCCACTGTCTCTGTGGAGTCTCAGTAGAGCCTTTGGATGTAGAGTGATCAGTTTTTGCCTGGCATAGCCTCCTTCCTGTGGTTGACCCCTCAACAATATCATTCTCCAGATGAAGTTAATATAACAAAAAAAAAAAGCATGTGTATTTATTTTGGTTCAATTTTAGGTGTTTTGGCAGATAAATCAATTTTGTGTGTATGGTATTATTACACATATTAAATGGTCTGGGATACCCATTGTTATAGCCTAGAGTAGTCTATTTTCATCTAATATATGACTTTTACTCAGTCTAGAAAATTTGCTGGGTGCTAATCACTTCCAGGTAAATCCTGGACAAAACTGTGACCTAGATAAAATTTGCTTTTCTAATTTTTTGCAAATCTTAGTGTACACTGAACTCTAAGAATAATATATCTTTATGTTACATATCACTTACCTATGTCCTCATGCAGGGGAGGGCAGTTAGGGATGACAAGGCCAGCAGGGGAGGGCAATTGGGGGCAATTGTGCCAGCAGGGGAACAGTTAGGCATCAATCGGGCTGGCAGGGGAGTGGTTGGGAGCGAACAGTCCCGGATTGTGAGAGGGATGTCCACCACTGCCTCTGTGCTTAGCAGCCATGAGCCTGGCTCAGGGCTTCTGGCTGAGCAGAACTCCCCCTGTGAGAGCTCACTGACCACCAGGGGGCAGCTCCTGCATTGAGCGTCTGCCCCCTGGTGGTCAGTGTGTGTCATAGTGACCAGTGATTCCCAGTCTTTCTGCTGTTAGGGTCAATTTGCATATTACCCTTTTATTATATAGGATTCTTACTTTGGTGAGATCCTTGTCTGAGATTAAGTTTCCAGATGTGCTTCTAGTTAGTACATATTCAGGACAAAAACATTCTGAGAGTTTCCAATTGCACCTCACTATGGTGACATTGTAGCTAATACACATACTAACTGAGAGATGCCAACAATCCTAAACTAACCCTTTATTATAATTTATAAATTCTGAGCACTATGTAAGTGTATGTGAAGAACTGCCATAATTTTCATGGTAACCTTCTCAAACAAGCTATTGCAGGACAAATTGTCATTGCACCTGAAAGATATCTTTGGACATGAAGAATAATGGCACGCTTTGTAGGAATCAGTACAAACAGAGAATTAAGAAAAGACTGGCAAAATGTTATCTTCATAACTGTGTTCCTACACTTCGTAAAGCAGAAAATGAAAGGTTAGGCAGGTCATTAATTTTTGTACAGATTGTCTTTTCACAGCAGCATAATGTCAACTGCTCCATTTATTTCCCCTTGGTAGGTAAATTTCAGAAGTTTACAAATCTTCTCACAATATTTTTGCTGATTCATAAACAAAAAAGTGATCACCAAGATTACCAAATTTATTTTCTTCAGATCCAACACTCAGAAACAGTTTATAAACCTAAACTAAATATGAAAAGTTCTTGAAGTCATAGTTCCTCAATATAATTTGAGCAACTGAAAGAGGCATTATAATGAAAGTCATCTTTCAACCTTGCCACCTCTTACTAATTCCCTGGAATACAATAATAAGTGACATGAGTTTTCACAGTCAGGTATAAATGTCTCCACTATATAGGCAAGATGAAACTAGCCCTGTGTCCTAAATACGGCCTCACCTGCATTATACAACCAGGGAACATGCTGATGACAGCAGCAAAAGAACAGTATTTCTTACGTGGCAAATTACCATTAACCAACTTCTGTCCCCCAGAAGGCATATCATAACTAGATCATGTGTGTCTGAATCACAAAAACCCTTAATATACAATACCAAAAACTTCTAGTCTCCTTTTAAAGCTCAATGAAAACACCATTTCAAAAGTATTTTTAATTTGTTCTTATATCGATAGTAAATTCAGCTGAGCTCACCTGGCAGCAGGAACCAAGGTAAAAAATTCTCAGGAACAGGGTCTCCAGAGTGTAAGTAGTTAATAATATTTTAGTGTTTTGTTGTTGTTGTTGTTTACACACACACAAATTAAATAAATAAATAAGTTATGATTCCCAGATAGAAGAATACTTTTTATAGTTTAATAATAGTTCTGGGTTCTGAAATTAAGCACAGCAGGAAATGAGAGTTATGGATTTCAAAAGACATTGCACACTCTTTTTTAAGCTTCAGTTGGCATATTTCTGTAGAATGTTCAACATTATTGTATAACTATAAACACAGCATGAACGCAATATGGAAACTCTATGGCATGCAAGTAGGTGCACTGAAAGTTAAAAAAATCTGTATGTCCCTGGAATTTCCTCTTGTTTCCTTTCACTAATAATTCTAATGTAAAGTCTCTAATTGAGTACTATAGACTCCAGGGGTAGGGATCTAGTGATGGTGCTGTATAAATGATGTATCCTGTTAAGAAAAAGTTTATAATCATTTTATAAGTGCCAGCCAATGTTCAAGGTGCTAATAATATAGCATGAATAAAACAAAATAAAATGCATGTCCTAATTGAGAAAGGTAGAAAATAAGTTACAAAAGATACCTGTACATAAAATGATTTTCATTACTATGGAGAAAAATAAATCATGAAAAGAGAGGAGTGTTGAGGACAGTAGGTTGCAGTTTTGAATAAGGTTTCCAGAGAAGAGTTTACTGGAATGATGAGCTGAATAAGGATTGAAGGTCTTGTAGATGTCTGAGAAAGGTAATGACAAGTCCAAAACCTTGAGGGAGGACCAAGGCTTGTATGACTAAGAAGAATAAAAATAGAAATTTATGGAAATGAGCAAGGGTACCTATAATAATAAAAGTGTAATATGCAAATTGACTGAATGGCCAAACAGTGGAACAATCATCCAGACAACCTTCCAGACGAAGCCAGGGCTGTGAGGGCCTACTCTTACGTGAATTTTGTGCATCAGGCCTCTAGTAGAGAGAATAAAAGATGCAAGCCATTTAGTAAATGTTGACTTTTACTCTGAGTGAAATAATAAGGAGAGGTGTGGTTTGATTGATGTTTTTAAGAAACACTTTGGTTGCTGGGCTAAGAATAGACAGGAAGCAAAGCCAGACATAAGGAACATTTAGAAAGCTATTGAGACATGAGGCTACGGTAGCTTGTACCAGGATTTTAACAATGAGGTGGTAAGTCACAGTCTGGATATATTTTGAATGTAGAGACAAAAATGTTTAATGAAAGATTGGATGTGGGATGTGAGAGAAAAAGAGGAATCAAGGACTCTAGGTTTTTGACATAGAAAACTGGGAAAATGGAGTTTCCATCTAAAGAGGCAGGGTACACTGAAGGAGAGTTAAATTCAGGAGTGCAGAGGAAAACAGGAATATGGCTTAGGACATACTATCTATAATAATAAAAGCATAATATGCTAATTAGACCGGACAGCCGAACGAACTTCCGGATGTCATTCGGATGTCCTTCCAGACGAAGCTGTGGTGGCGGGGCCAAGGCAGAGGCAGTTAGAGGTGATCAGGCAGGCAGATGAGTGGTTAGGGGTGATCAGGCAGTCAGGTGAGTGGTTAGGGACTATCAGGCAGGCAGGCAGGCAGGCAGAGGCAGTTAGGGGCAATCAGGCAGGCAGGCGAGCAGTTAGGAGCATCAGGTAGGCTGGCAGAATGGTTAGGGGCAATCAGTCAGGCAGGCGAGCAGTTAGGAGCCAGGGATCCCTGAGGGATTGAGCCTAAACTGGCAGTCAGACATCTGCCAAGGGCTCCCAATTGTGAGAGGGAGCAGACTGGGCTGAGGGACTCCCCCCCTCCTCTGTGCATGCATTTTGTGCACGGGGCCTCTATAACTATAGTGGTTACTATCACTATTACACAATTAGTTGTTGATGTTAAATGATGAGACATCCAGGTAAGAGATATAAATTCAGTTGTCACAAGAATGAAGATTATTTTTAAAGCCAGGAATCTGGGTGAAATCCCAAAGATTTGCAAGTGGGGGCAAAGAGAAAGGGTATTAGAACTGAGCCCTTGGAGCACAATCAAGATTAAGAGTTTGGAGAAAAGAGAGGGGACAGGGGAGGAAAAACCCTGAAAAAGGTCATTATTAGATTAGTGGTGAGGTATGAGAAGGAAAATTATAAGCATGGATTGAATCTTTGAGGCCAGAGGAACAAAATAGATCAACTCTGTCTAAAAATGTCACTATGTCAGTAAGAGGGTCATTGGATTTAACACTATATACATCATTAGTGAACTTTACAATAACAATTTCAATGGAGTTCTGTGAAGGTGAGTTGGTTCAGGAGAAAATAAGAAGAGAAACAAGGGTCAGCAAATATACATAATTTTAAAAGAAGTTAAATAAATATAAAAAGTTTTTCTTTAGAGACCATCAGAGAAATGAATCACTAGAAGTAAGTATATAGGATCAAGAAAAAGTTTTGTTTTAATATGGAGAAATAACAAAGCATTATTAACAAGTCATTTAGTAAGAAATATCTGATAATATGCTCTAATAAATGATATACTTCTCTTCTATAATAACAGCCTGGCCCACTAAACCATCAATTGCTAATAAAGAAGAAAACTTGGAAACATTCTTTACAATATTAAATTGAGAGCAAAAAGGACCCATTGCTATGCCTTGTCATTTTTCAGTTCATCTACTCAAACATCCATCATTGTTGATCATCATTTTGCCAAAAATTTTCTCACTATTTTAATTATCATCATGAGCAGCTTGACTGATGAGGATACTTCAAATTCTTCCCAAATATTTGATAAACTCATAAAGGCAGAGTCCTAATAAAGGAACCTTCTGTCCTATTACAGTTCCTGGGAAAGGAGTAGTAGCTTTTAGGAGCTAGATGTTACTGTGGAAATGCAGGAATAGGGGCACGGGTTACCTTCAGTGAATGAGAACCAATCCCAGGGGAATAGCACAATTATTTGGGAAGTTTTAAAATACAGATACACTGGATTTATCCCCCCAAAACTCTGAGGTTTACTTGGTCTTGGAGGGTACCCAGGCATCTGAATTAACAGCTCTCCAGAAGAATCTAATGAAAAGTGTTAAGGAACCATTATTCTTGGCATATACCTTTTTAAAATTTTTTATTATTGTTTAAAGTATTACAAATAGTAATGCATATGTCTCCTTTTTCACCCCGTTGACCTCCCCTCATCCACCCCCACCTCCCGGCATATGCCCTCACCCCCCTAGTGACTGTGCCCATTGGTTATGCTTACATACATGTATACAAGACCCACCTCCCGGCATATGCCCTCACCCCCCTAGTAACTGTGTCCATTGGTTATGCTTACATACATTTATACAAGACCTTTGGTTGATCATTTACCCGCACCCCCCAACCGTCCCCGGCCTTCCCGCTGAAGTTTGACAGTCTGTTCGATGCTTCTTTGGCATATACTTCTGATAGTCATCTTCCAAGTACTGAGGATTTAGTGATGGCAATGAATCAAGAAACAATGAAAATTACTGTCTAGTCTGATCAGGAGACAGTATGGTATGGTCTAGTATCCTGCTTAAGTAAAAGTATTATGAATCCACCTTAAACAAGTTTTGAGTACATAAACTTCTCTGAACAATGTTGTTCCTTACTTCTCCCCAGTTCTTCAAAGCCTCTCTTAAAGGTATGAGCTAAGGTCTAAGTCATGAACTTAGACTATCTGAAAACATCCACCCATACTATTGATAGAAAGTGCTTTCATTTAACCACCTGTTTGAGCAGAAGGCAGAGCACAGAAGTAAGGCCTCCTTGGGATGCTCTGACCTGGAAATGGCATGCTTAACTTCCTGATGCTGTCTTTCTTTTCCCATACTACATTAACTTGTTCTTTACTTTCTTTAGCCTATTGTTTTCTACTCCTCTTTAATGTTTTTTTTTCTTTCTGCATTCATTTCTATTCTTTTTTGCATTTCTCTTCATTCTCTGGTATCATCTTTCATTTTTCTTTATTATTGTGGGCAATAGGTGGAACAGAGGGATGGAAGAGAAAATAGAGTCTAGGAATGCAATATCTTGAAAGGTCCTTGTAATCATTTAGAAAGCATCTCATAAAAAAGGGAGATGTATGTATCAGACCAATAAAGCACAGGAAATAAGTCCCAATGCTATTGCATCATTTACTAAAAATGAACAAATTATAAAGTGGACAATCACATATACCACATATTTATATACATTTAAAATGCACATGCTATTTATTCAACATAGAATATTATTGCTTGGCACTACTGAAATAAACATTGAAATAATGCCACCAGCATCCTCCAGAGTAATTTTCAATGTATTCATAGTCTAATCCACATAAGTAGGCTTTAGACCCAGTGCATATGTACACAAAATTCAAAAGAAATTATTTGAGACTCAAGATTTAAAAAAGCATGCATTATCATGTACAGCAACTAACTCCCAGACCTATGCACATATTAACTTAGTACTTACTAAATGTTGGTAAATGAATGAAATTCTATAATAATTCCTATAGAATTCAGATAAAAAGCATTTTTAAAAATCCTTTTTTACTCTTGACATTATCATATGTCTCTCTATGATAACTCAGACATTTTTTAGAATCTACTGAGACATTAGACAAAAATATACTATAATCTGAAGTTTCATTTAATTCATTAAAATAACTTTATTAAACATGTGAGATCCTAGACACCACTGATATAGGATGAATACAAACTATAGTTCTAGAAGATGGAAAAAAATAGGCAGCTGAATTCCACAAAGGAAACTGTCTTTATGACTCCAATCCAGATAGTCATTTTATATTTTACCCACACTATTTGAAAGTCAAAGCAAAATTATGAAAAGAATCATAGCTAATCAACTATGAATTATAAAATATTAGTCCTTTTTTACATTTATAATAACTTGGTCAATATTTTAATGGTAAATTTACTTTCACAATTTGGGTCTCCCCACATAAAAATATTAAATATCTTAAGCCACTTGAATTTTAGCCTTAAATGAGATGGCTTCTTACCCTACTTTATGAATGTAATGTTACTTTAATGTCTAACACAAAATTCTTTAATGTCTAATAATAAAGGATTCATATATCTTGTACACATTCATTTATTTGTTCTCAATGGCTATTTATTTGTTTAAATATATGTCTCCGTGGGATAGTATGAGTTTCTTGAGAACAGAGCTTCATCAAATCTTAATCTCCAGTAAGTAGGCCAGTGACCATACATAGAAGACAACTATATTATAAAAGGCCAGTGGCCATAATGCCATAACACCGGAACGACCAAATGACTGGTCACCAGGAGGTGCACTGATGGGTCTCAGGGCGCGGCGGGTCTCAGTCTTGCGGCGTGGCAGAAGTTGGGGTCCCGCCAGCGTGGTGGAAGGGAGTCTGGGTCCCACTGGTGTGGCGAGAGGGAGTCTGGTTTCTGCCAGCACAGCAGGAGGGAGTCTGGGTCCCACCAGCGCTGTGGGTCTGGGTCCCACATGATTTCGCATGCTGGGCCTCTAGTTTAACAAATGATTGTGGATCAGATTTCTTAGTTGCTTGGCAAATAAGACTATACTATTTTAAATTTTATTTTATAGATACAGACTATAAAAATAACCTGTTCATTAATTATTCTCCTCAGTAGTAATCCTAGAACAAGGTTTCTAACT
>NW_006296625.1:3986766-3987367 GCF_000327345.1 Myotis davidii | reverse complement strand
GTATGTTTCTGTGGGTTAGGAGTCCAGGCACAGATTGACTGGGTCCTCTGATAAGGGTCTCACAGGGTTACAATCTAGATGTCACCTGGGTTACATTCCTTCCTGGAGTCTGAAGTCTTCTGACAAGCTAACATGAGTGTTGTCAGAATTCAGTTCCTTGAAGTTGTTGGAATGATGTCATGCTTTGCTCTCAGGCATTTAGAGGCCATATTGTTTCTTGCTATGTGACCCTGTCATAGGTTCTCCATAACACAATGCTTTTCTTCAAGGCCAGCAAGAGAATCTCTTTCTTCAAAAAGGGCCTTCATTTTTTTTTTAAGGAATGATTCAGTCAAGCCCACCCACAATCATCTTCCTTTTGATTAACTCAAAATCAACTGATGTGAGACTTTAATTACCTGAAAAATCCCTCACCTTTGCCATATACCATAACCTAATTATAGAGGTGATATCCCATCATATTCAGAGGTCCCATCCACACTCAAGAAGAGGGAATCATACCGAGGCCAGAAATTTTGGAAACCATCTTAGAATCATGTCTACTACAAGATAGATATCTTTCAGATAACCTTGCTTTCCATAATATAAAATTATATTAGCA
>NW_006296625.1:3983530-3986134 GCF_000327345.1 Myotis davidii | reverse complement strand
TGCTACCCCCTGGTGGTCAGTGGCGTTCCCACAGGGGGAGCTCTGTTCAGCCACAAGCCAGGAGGATGGCTGCCAGTACAGCGGTGATGGTGGGAGCCTCTCCCGCCTCCTCAGCAGTGCTAAGGATGTCTGACTGCAGCTAGGCCTGATCCCCACTGGCAAGTGGACATCCCCCAAGAGCTCCCAGGCTGCCAGCTTAGGCCCAATCCCCCAGGTAGCTACAAATATATATATAACTACAAATATATATATAGCTACAAATATATATATAGCTACATATATATCTATCTATTATATATATGTGCATATATATATATATATTCTTTTCCTTATATTTCTTTTCCTCTTCTACTTACCCTTCTCTTCTTTCTCTTTCTCTCCCTTTCCTCTTCCTGTTTTATCTCTTTATCAATTAAGTACCAAGTAGAGTTATTTTATATAACTCTCCAAAAAGCAAGAGACTTTATCATGATTTTGAGAAATGAGGCCAATTTTGTTTTTATTTCATCCAAGCATTTACTGGAATACTATGTTAGACTATGTGTTTGCATGCTATAAATGAGATAGACTTTACTTTGTACATTGGAGAGCTCTCTATAGAAGAAATCCATATATCCTCTTACTTGCACATGACTAAAGAAAAATCCACCATCTGTAAGCCAATTTCCTTAACTAAATTAGGGACATTTTTAGAGGATTCACAATAAAGTGAAAAGAAAATTTGATCTAATTCTTTATTTGTTCAATAAAAATCCCTGTTTTAAGAAACTGGATTAATGTGACTTTGCTCAATGTGTTTGTCTAATGGATTTTCTTGAGTTAGCAAAGCATGAGAAGATAAAAGGAATAAGAAGCTGACCTGTAGAGATTTTCCTATAAAATCAGAGATTTAAAAGTTTTTTTTTATTCTTAAGTATTCAAGAGTAAGAATTAAAAGGAAGATTTTGTAGGGTGTTTACTTTGAGATGGTAAGAAAAGCAAAAGCAGAAATTATAAATGGGCCACTGAGGGTCCCACGGGAGAAGCACCACTCAGCCAGACCTGGTGCAAAGGCCAGTTCTACAAGTAACTAGCTCTGTCATATATGACACGTTCTTCCTTTCTCCACATAGGGATTACGAATAACAACTTGTTTACTTTGAGATGGTAAGAAAAGCAAAAGCAGCAATTATAAATGGGCCACTGAGGGTCCCACGGAGGAGCACCACTCAGCCAGCCCTGGTGCAAAGGCCAGTTCTACAGTTAACTAGCTCTGTCATATATGACAATTCTTCCTTTCTCCTTATAGGGATTATGAATAACAACAACTCTGTCCACTTCTCAGGGTTATTACATGTAACCAGTCTGACTTCATGGAAAGAGCTTGGAGGCACATTTCAGAGAGAATTTTGTTAAAGTTCTGGTTTTAGCACTTTCTAGCTCTCTGGGTCTGGGCAAGTTATTTATCTAGTCTTACCCCAAATTCCTACCTATGGAAAATAACATCTAGTGTCAGGATTATGTTAACGATCAAACAATTTATGGAAACTAAGTGGATAATCTGTAAACTGTATCTATTATTGTCTCTTATTATTTAAATTAAGGACATTAATTTAAAATATAAAATACAATTCTTAATAATGTAGGAATAGAAAGGTCTCCCAACTATAGCAAAGAATGACTAGTGGAATTTATTCTGCACGTGAAAAAAAATACAGTGTAGAGAATACATGTTTTCACATCTCCCACCACCCTCATTTCTTTATTTCAGATCCAATGTATAAGGCAAGAATGGCTGGAGAATAGTTAGAATTTGTTCTGTGATCTGAGAATATTCAAAATGATTCTATATATTCGAACTTTGGAATTATTTTGTTTTATAATCAGTATCTTGTATTGGCTTTATTATAAGTATGAGAAATAAATATTTTGGAACACCTTTCCTCCAATAAAAAATTGTTTTTGTTTTGTGACTTATTCATTCTTTGTAGATCATTATTACTTCATGTGTAAGATGACAAAGACTTATCCATGCTCTAATATTTTGCATGTGGAAGCTTTTTAGTAAGATGGATTCCACCTTTTGTTCAAAATTTGAAAAGAATATGCTCTGGGAAAAAAATTTAGATCTAGTTATCAGAGTGATCCTCTGATATATAACAGAACATATTAATATCCAGGTAACAAGGGGAAACAAAATAAATTCTGAATCTACATGTTTGAGCTGAAGAGATAAGGTCACTTCCATTTCAAAGTGGTTTGCATATGTTCAATGTGGGAAGTTTGGCCATGAAATCCTCATTGAAAGATTCTGCTGAAACTAAGTTGCTGCTGAGGCAGATGAAAGATGTCTCCTTTCTTACAATCACACTACCAGGTTTTCAACAAAAACAAATTTCAGACTAAATACTGCCACAGGTAAGTCAAATCCTTATTAATAAGCAGGCACAAAACACTTATATGACCTGTTCCTATCAACTTAATATAGTGCCAGTCCCCTGTTTTTTTTTTGTTGTTGTTTGTTTTTTTAATTAATTCATTACTTTCGGCATAAAATCTTCTCTTGCCCAACAATATTTTAGAGGCACAGTTCAGTTACCGGAAAATTTGACCCATTAACCAAGA
>NW_006296625.1:3979315-3982272 GCF_000327345.1 Myotis davidii | reverse complement strand
TGGCACTTTACCAAGGAAGTGCACAGCAGAGGTAAGCATGAATCACGCTGGCTCTCAGAGAATGGCAGCAGGTACATATAATGTGTTTGTACGCCCAGATCATGACTGTACGGCACAGTCCCAGGGTGATCCTTGTCTTAGCTTTTCAGAAAATACCAAGGCAATTCTGAATTTTATTTTTTTTAAAAAAGAGTATTGTCTGAGTAGAAGGCGTAAAGTACTCCAGCTGAAGCATGTGGAATTCAGATCTAGATCCTTCATGTGAGCAAAGATATGATACATCCAGGGACGAGCTGGCACCGTAATTAGTAGGCTCTTCAGTCACCAAATTGTCAGTTGGGTATGCATGTGGTGACAGGTATTTTTAAACCATGCAAGAAGTTGGTATAGCACAAAACTCAAGACATTTTGAAATTGGGGGGTGGGGGGGAGGCGGGAACGGGGCAGAAACAGCAGAATAGTTAATACAGTAATCACAACCCTCAAAACAGTTCCATTTTGAACCATGGTCATGGGCCACATACTGCCATTTTTGGTCAATGGGCCACATATACAGCGGTGGTCCCATAAGATTATAATAGTGCCAGAAATTCCTGTCATTTGGTGACGTCATGGCTGTCTTAATGTCATAGTGCAATGCATTGCTCATGTACGTGGTGATGCTGGTGCAAACAAACTTGCATTGTCAGTCATATAAAACTATAGCACGCACAAATCTGTACAGTACATAATACTTGATCATGATAATAAATTACTATATTACTGGTTTATATATTTAGTACACTATACTTTTTATCATGTGTTTAGAGTGTGCTCTTTCTGCTTATTGAAACATGATTGCTGTGAAACCGAATGCCTGCCATGTTATACCCGCAGCTGCCTCAGATATCTTACGTATTTATGTCTCCTGATTGTTTTATTCTTTTCTTGGGCATGATTGAATCTCATGTTGTTTTATAAGTTTAACATATTCTAACTGTATAGTGTTTATAAAGTCTTCACATTCACTCACCACTCACTCGCTGAATCACCCAGAGCAACTTTCAATCCCACAAGCTCCATTCATGGTAAGTGCCCTACATAGATATAACATTTTTTATCTTTTATACTGGATTTTTACCCTATTCTATGGTTAGATACGCAAATGCTCACCATTGTCCTACAGTTGCGTATATGCTGTACAGTTTTTTAGCCTAGGAACAATAGGCCATCCCAGTGATTTTCAACCAGTGTGCTGCAGCAAGAATTTTTAAAACATGCAATACCTGACTATTTACCAAGGGGCACTGACCTCTTTTCCTTTGTCAAATAAAAAACTGACAACAATGGCCATCTGGTGTGAATGAATCAAAATTATAACTATTTTTTGGACATATTGGAAAAAGAAATATTTTTGGGTGTGCCGTAGAGTTTTAGAAATTAGTTTATGTGTGCCCTGAGATTTATAAAAAGAAAGGCTGAAAATGGCTGGTTTAGTGGATTGAAAGGTGGACCCCGCAAAAGATTTGTACATTTTGTATATGTTCTAATCCCAGAACCAATGAATATCACTGCGTATAGATAAACAATGACTAGTACGCTATACTGTAAAACATATGACTAAGAGGAGGAGTTTATCCTGAATGGTCTAAGTGAGTCCTAAACCAATCACAAGAGAAAGGCAGAGGGAAACTGAGAAAGACACGCAGAGATAACAGGCAGAAGAGGAAGCACTGTGGCCATGGAGGCACACATTGGAATGATATGGCCATATGTTAAGACGTGTCAGCAGCCACAAAATGCTGGAGGTAGCAAGACACAGATTCCCCCTAACTCTTTAGGAGGGAGTGTGGCCTGTGGACACTGTGATTTCAGAATTCTGGCCTCCAGAATAATGACAGAATACATTCCTGTTTCTTTAGGCAGCCTGTTTGTAGTAATTTGTTACAGCAGCCACTGCCTTTTTATCAAATGTTATCACCCCTTATGTGCTTAATGTATTCCCTATTAGGAAACTAACTGCCCCTTAAGTGAAGTTGAACTGATCCTATATAATAAAAGGATAATATGCAAATTGACCCTAACAGTGGAATGACCAGAACGACCGCTCGACCAGTCACTATGAGGTGCACTAACCACCTCTCGGTTCCTCCCCAACCCTCTTTTATCAAATGTTATCACCCCTTATGTGCTTAATGTATTCCCTATTAGGAAACTAACTGCCCCTTAAGTGAAGTTGAACTGATCCTATATAATAAAAGGATAATATGCAAATTGACCCTAACAGTGGAATGACCAGAACGACCGCTCGACCAGTCACTATGAGGTGCACTAACCACCTCTCAGTTCCTCCCCCACCCTCAGCCAACAGGCTCCAATTGCCTGATGGCAAACGGGGAACCAGGGGTAGGTGGCGGCAGGGGGCAGGGCCGGTCACTAACCACCTCTCGGTTCCTCCCCAACCCTCGGCCAACAGGCTCCAATTGCCTGATGGCAAATGGGGAACCAGGGGTAGGTGGAGGCAGGGGGCAGGGCCAGCTACAGGCAGCTGGGGAAGATGGCCCTGATCGCAGGCCAGGCCTAGGGACCATACTCATGCACGAATTTCATGCACCGGGCCTCTAGTACATATATAATACCCTATCTCTCATGCTGAAAATTTTAAAACACATTTCCATGTCATAAAATTTAGAATTTTTTTATCTCCAATCCAGACCTCTCTTATAAACTCTAGATTCACAGCATCAGCTGCCTATTAAACATAATCAATAACCATAATTGGTTTCTATTGATCTTTTTAACACCATGTAGTCTATTATCAATATTACAGGCAGAATGATACTGGTTCCTTTGGTAGAAATTGAGAGTTGCTCAGAATTAGGGTCAGATTTTATCATCCCTTCATTGACTTTTCATTTCCCAGGTTGTGGAAATGAACATTATCACCAAATCTGCAAGCACTCTAACCTCTCTGATCT
>NW_006296625.1:3975545-3978063 GCF_000327345.1 Myotis davidii | reverse complement strand
CCCCAAAATATTTGTACATTTTGTATATGTTCTAATCCCAGAACCAATGAATATCACTGCGTATAGATAAACAATGACTAGTACGCTATACTGTAAAACATATGACTAAGAGGAGGAGTTTATCCTGAATGGTCTAAGTGAGTCCTAAACCAATCACAAGAGAAAGGCAGAGGGAAACTGAGAAAGACACGCAGAGATAACAGGCAGAAGAGGAAGCACTGTGGCCATGGAGGCACACATTGGAATGATATGGCCATATGTTAAGACGTGTCAGCAGCCACAAAATGCTGGAGGTAGCAAGACACAGATTCCCCCTAACTCTTTAGGAGGGAGTGTGGCCTGTGGACACTGTGATTTCAGAATTCTGGCCTCCAGAATAATGACAGAATACATTCCTGTTTCTTTAGGCAGCCTGTTTGTAGTAATTTGTTACAGCAGCCACAGGAAATTAATACAATTGTGGGTGTTTTAATGCTTCTAATAATACTCTTGCTTACCAAAAGAAGGAAAAGTATAAACAGCTATATGTTCGTCATTTTTACCATAGGAAAATAATTCTTTAGCTTCAAATTATACCTGGAATTATTATCTGGGTTCCCGTCACTCTATGAAGAACACAAACTCTAAAGTCAGAAGTGCTGTTTCAATTCTGCCTTCACTCCTGAGAACCTTGTCAAATTACCTAATCTTTTTGTTTCATTTTTCTCATGTATAAAATAAGACTAAACCACTGCTAACTCCAAGCTTGGCCTGAGAATTATATGTATAATTCACTGAAGCATTATTCACGGTGGCCAAGAGACATGGAAACAACCAAAGTGTTCTTTGACAGATGATGGGATAAAGATATGGTACATCTATATAATGGAATACTACTCAGCTATAGAATAGATGAAGTACAAAATGCAAATGTGTGTGTGTGTGTGTGTGTGTGTGTGTGTGTGTGTAGATATTGGAACATTACCAATGTATTTAGCATTTGAGGGACCAAGATATTTGGGAGATGAAATATTCATTGAGTGTGCAAGTGCTTCCAGACCGTGTGTGTGCACCCTTCTACATAGAAGTAAAGATATTTGCCTTGCTGCCTGGCTCCCGAGTATGATTTCTGTTCTACCAGGACCCCTGACTTGGGGGGCTTGCCTTATTACTAACAGTGACACCTGTCGTGGAAATGAACATTATCACCAAATCTGCAAGCCCTCTAAACTCTCTGATCTTACCTTCTATACCCTCTCCCTGCTTCATGCACTCCTGCCTCAGTGGCCGCTTTAATGTTGCTTCAATCATGTCATGTTACCTCCATCTCAAGGCTGTTGGACATGAAGTTTCTCTCTGCCCAGAGTTCTCATTCCCCACATATGTATGCAGCTTGCTCCTTCACCTCCTTCAGGAATTTGTACGAATGTCATTGATTAGTTGCCAGTGCCTGCCAAAACAAATTCCCACAGACCCTGTGGCTTAAACCAGCAGAGAGTCACTATCTCACAGTCCTCAAGGGCACAAGTTCAAAATAAAAGGCCAAAATCAAGGTATCAGCAGAGCTAACTCCTTCTAAAGGCTCTGGACAGAACCCTTTCTTGACCTCTTCCAGCTTCTGGTGGAAGCCTGACTTGTGGCCCCATCACTCCAGTCTCTGCCTCTGTGGTCACCTTGCCTCTCTTCTGCGTCTATAAAATCTTATCTGTCTCTCTTACAAAAACACTGTTATAACATTTAGGGCCCAATTAGAAAACCTAGAATAAACTCCCCATATCTGGTGATCCTTAATTTAATTACATTAGGAGAGACTTTGCCACATACTAGTAAAGCCACATTAACAGGTTCTGAGGATTAGAATCTGATATCTTTTGGGGAAGCCATTTGTCAGCCTACCACAGTCATCCCCTCAGAGAGGGCTCCTCGACTACCACAATTAAAAGTGCCCTTTCCCACAGCATTTCCTTTCCCCTTCTTTCCTTTATTTTTTAATAGCATTTTTCACCTGATGGCACTCTATATACTTACTTCTCACAACATATGGCTCCTTCAGCTAAAATATAAGCACCATGAAGGCAAAGCTATTCTCTGTTCTATCCACTGTTCTTACCACAGCACAGTGTTGAACAAAGCCTGCCACACAGCAGGCCTTTCATCAGTATTTTTGAGTGACTGGAGGACGAATGAATGAAAAGGTTCAAGGTATTTCAGATGAATGGATAATGTGTTAAGTGCAGTGATTTTCAACCAGTGTGCCACAAGAATTTTTAAAACATGCAATACCTGACTATTTACCAAGGGGCACTGACCTCTTTTCCTTTGTCAAATAAAAAACTGACAACAATGGCCATCTGGTGTGAATGAATCAAAATTATAACTATTTTTTGGACATATTGGAAAAAGAAATATTTTTGGGTGTGCCGTAGAGTTTTAGAAATTAGTTTATGTGTGCCCTGAGATTTATAAAAAGAAAGGCTGAAAATGGCTGGTTTAGTGGATTGAAAGGTGGACCCCGCAAAAGATTTGTACATTTTGTATA
>NW_006296625.1:3973470-3974312 GCF_000327345.1 Myotis davidii | reverse complement strand
ACGTTGCCTCAAAAAGTTAAAAATGGAACTCCCATTTGACCCATTGATCCCACTGCTAGATATATATCCCAAGAAACCAGAAACACCAATCAGAAAGGATATATGCATCCCTATGTTCATAGCAGCACAATTTACTATAGGTAAGATTTGGAAACAGCCTAAGTGCCAATCAACAGATGAATGGATTAGAAAACTGTGGTTCATCTACATAATGGAATACTATGCTGCTGTAAAAAAGAAGGAACTCTTGCCATTTGCCACAGCATAGATGGATCCAGAGAGTATTATGCTAAATTAGATAAGCCAGTAAGAGAAAGACAAAAGTTGTGTAATTTAACTTATATGTGGAATCTAATGAACAAAATAAACAAACAAGCAAACAAAAAATAAATATTCATTGAAGTAGCCAGTCATTTCACACACAGATTTTTTTTCCTCAAGGAATGTGCCAATTTGGAAGTGGCATAGGACCAAGAGGCCAAATGCCTAGTAGAAAATAGGAAGTAAGAAACCAAGTTAAACTTTTGGAAGTTAAATTTTTGGGACAAGAGATATAAAATAGTATGCATATAAGGACTAGGAAGGTAAGACAGAACTCCTGAGACCATAGTCTTATAGGGAAGGGAAGGATAGAGGTGAACCCAACAATTGGTTCTGCTCATTCCCTTAAGATATCAGTCAGGTTTCCAATCATATATCAGACGAGGGGTTAACATCCAGAATTTATAAAGAACTTTATATCTTAACAACAAATAAACCAATTAAGAATCAGGGGGTAATGGGGGGATAAGGACACTTATGTAATACCTTAATCAATAAAGAAATTAAAAAGAGAAAGAAAG
>NW_006296625.1:3964810-3973442 GCF_000327345.1 Myotis davidii | reverse complement strand
CATATTGGAAAAAGAAATATTTTTGGGTGTGCCATAGAGTTGCCTGGGTTGCAGACTCGATCCCCAGTGGGGGATGTGCAAGAGGCAGCCAATCAATGATTCTCTCTCATTATTGATGTTTTTATCTCGCTCTCCCTTTCCTTCCTCTCTGAAATCAATAAAAATATATTTTAAAAAAAGAAATGGTTAAAGGTCTTGAAAAGATATTTCTCCAAAAACGATATACAAATAGCCATCAAGGACATGAAAATATGTCATTAGTAATATGCAAATACAAACTACAATAAGATATTACTTAATACTTGGATGGCTATAATAAAAAAGACAGGGAATAATAAGTGATAGCATAGATATGGGGAAATTGCAATCCTCATACATTGCTGGGGGAATATAAAAGGGTGTAGCCACTCTGGAAAACAGTTTGGTGGTTCCTCAAAAAGTTAAACAGAATTACCACATGACCCAGCAATTTCACTCCTAAGTGCATATCCAAAAAACTTGAAAACAGGAACTCAAACAGATACTTGTATACAAATGTTCAATGCAGCATCATTCATAATAGCCAAAAATTGGAAACCACTAGGAAAAGAAAGTAACAATGAATTGCTATGTATTCTTTTTGCTTTACTAATAGACGTGTAAGCAAAATGCATGGGGACACAGAGGTGGGAATGGTTAAGTCATCCTGGGAAGTATCGAAAGACTTCTAAGAGGAGATTAAAAGCACAAAGCATGGTCTGGGCCAGTGGTCAGCAAACCGCAGCTCGCGAGTCGCATGCGGCTCTTTGGCCCCTTGAGTGTGACTCTTCCACAAAATACCACGTGCGGGCGCGCATGTACAGTGCAATTGAAACTTCGTGGCCCATGCGCAGAAGACGTTTTTCGGCCTGGGCGAAACAAGTATACAAGACAAGTGTGGATGGGAGAGTTGGAAGCGGTCGACCTCAGCGAACGTACCTCAATCAGATTGAGGACTTTTTAGCAAAGGCCAGCTTAGGAGTAACCTAATTAAGTTAATAACAATGTACCTACTTATATAGTTTATGTTTAAAAAATTTGGCTCTGAAAGAAATTTTAATCGTTGTACTGTTGATATTTGGCTCTGTTGACTATGAGTTTGCCGACCACTGGTCTAGGCAGAAAGAGAAGCATGAACTAAGGAGAGGACTTAAGAAAAGGGCTGAAGTATTTAAGCGATAGATTATAAATTCTAGTGGGTTTGTCTAGCTAGGGATCCTAAGGCTTTACACCAGAGTCAGATCACCTGCAAAATGGTCCCAGAAATATTGTGTTAATGCCCATTTGCCATGAGTCCAATGCCCACTCAAGTTTGGGAATCACTACTTTAGGGATTGTGCTTGGAGCCCCCACAGATGAGGCATGCGGAAGGCAAGCAGAGGCCAGTTAATGAGAAGCTTACTGGGATGTCCATAAAGAGGCTGCATGTTAATTCTGATGGTTTCTGACCAAACCTCATTATTAACTTGCAGCCAAGCTCGGCATTAAGAGCCCCAGGAGATGAGAGGTAGAAAGAAAACAAGAGGAAGAATAAGTCAGGATGGAGAGGTGAGTGGAAGCATGCTCTCCTCCTCCTCCACCAGCCAGGAGCAACTATTTTCTGCTCTGGCAAGAACTCAGCACAATTTGTTAGGAAATACTTCTCCAAGTGAAACATTTTGCTTCCAGCTGTGACTCTGACTGCTGGTCTTTGAGATACAAAGAAGCCTCTGTAGGTAGACAAGATGGCTGTTTCAAGGAAGAAAAGAAAAAGTCTGTGTTCTAGAAATTATGGGGGAAGAGCACCTTTTTCTCTCAATCTATGGAATAGGTTACGTAACTTAAAAATATGTTGTATAAATGGTGTGTTCAGAGGAGACAAACTTACCTCCTACTTTTCACATATCAATTTTGACAGAGTAAGGAAGCCATTACATAGAAAAGCACAATTATAGTTAATAATGTACAAAAAGTCTTAGAGGAAGACAGTGACATTCCAACACCTATCGAGAATGCTTGACATTGCCTAAAATATATTGTGAGTTAAAATAACATTAGAATCTGCTAAAGAATGATCTGTTGCATGGAACTGCTTAAGGCATGATTTTCCAACCTTTGTCTGTTGACATTTTGGGCCAAAGAATTCACTGTTGTGATCTGTCCTGTGTGTTGTAGTACGTTTATCGGCATCCCTGGCCTCTCCCTGCTAAGATGCCAGTAGCACTCTTTCTCAGTTGTGAAGACTAAAATGTCTACAGACACTGCCAGATGTTCTCTGGGGAGGACAGTGACAATATCATCTCTGTTTAAGGGATGGCTTACAGGAAATATAGGAAGGTAAGATACCTTCTGAAATTTCAGTAATTAAGCCCCTATATATAGTGTCCAAGTCTAACCCGGATCCAACTTAGGGAACTGATGTTCACTAAATCCCACCAAATGTGATGCTATTAATGCATGGGTAAATGACCCTGTTCATAAACAGCCTAGAGTAAAGATCGGGGAGTTGAGGCTTGAAGACAGACTTTCATAAAAAACTTAATGATACATGCTACTGATTTCTTTCCAAGCATTAAATTGTATCCCAGTATCCTTAAGAGTTAATACTTCTCAAAACTGTCGGTGACATATTCTCTTCTGAGCCAAATGACCTGGTGCATAGTAAAATACTGTGGCCCCAAGGACAGTATTTTATACATAATTTCTGTGCGTTCCCCAGACTCGCACAAAGCTTATGCAGTCAGGATCTCTAAAATCCAAATATTGCTGATTCATAGTATCTCCTCTAACTCATGACACTGACCTATCTTTGCAGAATGTAGGATTCATTTTCTCTGGATGATCATCCTTTGACCTAAAGGTAAATTTGGCTCAAAAAAAAAATAAAGTCAGATAATGGACTAACCTCTACTAATTCCTCCCCTCTCTCCTATAAAACTCCTAGGGATCCAAATAAAACCTTTTTTAACTGAATTAATTGGGACAACATTAGTTAATAACATGATAACTTGTATAGATTTCAGTTTATTTTTTTACCTCTAAAGAATTTTAAATCTAACATATTTATTTAAATTTGACAGCAAATACTGGCCAGTATCCATATCTCCATTCTTAACTATATTTTTAGTGGCATATTGCTTGTGTAAAATTTGTAAGACTTATATATTCTGTATTTATAAAACAACTTAACTCTCCAATAATAATAGGATTGTTAAATATATTTGTCTGCATCTATATACAGCCATTTAAAGTCACAGATGAGGAGAATAATTGATGGCATATTTTTACAAAATAAAGTGGAAGTTATAAAAACAAAATAGAAGCCTCTATACAGTTTGATCTATATTTGTCTGCATCTATATACAGCCATTTAAAATCACAGATGAGGAGAATAATTAATGGCATATTTTTACAAATTAAGTGGAAGTTATAAAAACAAAACAGAAGCCTCTATACAGTTTGATTTTGACATGTTTACCCATCAAAGTGACAAATATTTCCATTCACATGTTTATTTTAGACTTTTTCCTCTGCTGTTCTCACGGCCTCCATAAAGAAGGAACCCGCATACTCAGAGCAAGACAGACCTGCTGCCCCCGGACACCCACCTCAGCCTCCCAATTCAGGGAAAACCTCTACTCCCTTCCTTGTCATTTTCAGTTCCAAGAAAGACTGGGCATCCTTCATCTCCTGCAGCCTCTAATCTCCATCTGACCCAGTCTGTCCTCCTTTGTAACTAATCTCCTGAAAGTCTTTCATAATTCACTTGAGAACTCAAGCTCAGTCTTCAGTAAAAGCCCCCTTATTCTCAGCCATGTCTGTAGACACTGCTGTCACCATTTTGCTCTAACAGGAATCTGGCTCTCTCCTGTGGACACTGTTCCCAGAAATTCACTTGAGTGGAAATTTAGATAATCTTTTTATCCCTTGTAGCTCTCAGCTTGGAGCTGGGCTAAGTGTCCTTTTTATTCCACATTGCCACATACAAACTACTGTGCCCTCTTTCTCTCTAAAGACTTACTGTTCCCTCAAAGCAAATGTTTCCCAAGGATGCTGCCCACTCACTATCCCTACTGAGAAGCAGCTATTTACAGTGTTCCGGGTCATAACTTTCATCAGTTCCTCGACTGTATACTGGTGTCATTTATTGTGATCATTCTGTGCATAAATCCTCCCCCCTCTATCATTACTTAGACTCAGCAATGCCAGGCAAATCTAACACCCTCATATGCAGTTGGAATATTGACTCAAGATGTGATTCTGCTATATTGGAAAAAGGAAATATGTGTGTGTGTGTGTGTGTACGTATGTGTGTGAAGATTAAAAGTGAATTTAGGATTAGCATTATGTATAGCAGTTAAAAGTAGAAGTCCAAAATTATCAACAATAAAGGGATTTTAAGCAAAATAACAACAAAAAAGGATAAAATGCTAGACTTTACATTCATCTGACCACAAATTGAAGTGATGCAAGAACACAGTGGTGGTTAAACAGATGGTGCAGAGATGGAGAGGTGAGGGCAGCTCTCTTTACAGCCCTGGTATAAAGCCTGTCCTCATGTTAGTGATTTCATAATGAGAAAATTCACATGCAAATAGTATGCACTGTAATTGAGGGTGGAGTTAGTCATCGTCTTAACGAGGTCCACCTTGGGAGAGGGACTGAATAGGACTTTGAGAAGGGTTTGGTTAGATAACAAAGGATGATTTACCAAGGGGATGATCTCAGATGGTAAATAGAAATTATCTTTGTTGATGGTCTGAGCATAGGTATTTATTGGGCCCAGGTGACCTACTGAATCACTTGTTGATGTAATCATGGTCAGTGAAAAGTTACCAAATGGTTTTCAATCTACTGTCTAATGTGTTCTTTCCTCCAGGTGACAAGGGCTACATCCAACAGTACTAGAAGACTGTTGAGTTCATCCTCCTTATGACCCGGTACTGTTTAATTAGGTTTTACAAGTAACTACGTGACTATTTCTGCTTCTTTCTATCACTGATAAAGATAAATATTAATGATAACTAACCTTAATTGATCTCTTACTAAGTGTCAGGCACCACTCTCAGTGCTTCACATGCATCATCTCATGGATTCTTACCACTCAGATAGGGACCACTATTATCTCCTTTGCAGATGACAAAACAGATGTTAAGCAACTTATCCAATCACACAGTTAACAGGTAGAGGATCTGATCCCAAGAGAAAGGGCTCTAGAGCAGGGGTTCTCAACCTGTGGGTCACAACCCCTTTGGCGGTCGAACAATCCTTTCACAGGGTCGCCTAAGACCATCCTGCATATCAGATATTTACATTACGATTCATAAGAGTAGCAACATTACAGTTATGAAGTAGCAATGAAAATAATTTTACAGTTGGGTCACAACATGAGGAACTGTATTTAAAGAGCCAGAAGGTTGAGAACCACTGCTCTAGAGCCTAAGCTTTCACCCACTAGGTGATACACTAAGTAAGAATAAGACTAAACATAGGGAGAGAGAGAATGAAGAAAATAGTCTCACGCACCATTTCTTTAGTATTTTTAATTTTTCGTAATCATGTTATAAGTATATTTCTTTAAAAAGTTCAATTATTTCATCATTTTACTTTCCTTAATTAGAGATATTTTTTCCCTTCTGGCATAAAAATGGATTTTGAGTGTCAGAACTATAAGTGGGTCATAGTGTAATGTTTAGGCAGATGCACAGATTAAGGTTAAAAGAGATATAACATGGGTTCATTAAAAACAACAACAAAAACAACCTCTTGCAGGAGTGGGAAGAAGAAGAAAACAAAGCTCTCTGGGGAAGTCATTCACCCCAGTGGGCTCTGGAGGTCCCAATCGGAACACCACAGGGGACCTCTCCATTCTTAATAATGGCTCCAAGCAGTACCACGACCCTATTCTGGGCTCTGTGTCCTCACCATTCTTGAGTTCATTAATTAAGATCCAATATGAGGCTATTCTTGTCCACCATAGCTGTTTCTATATTAAAAAAGGAAATTCTATGAGTTTTTGTTCTGGCTGGTCATTATTTCCAATTATCCACAGTTTGATCTCATTTCTCAGAAACACAAAGAACCAGACACACTAAGGTAGGCATGCCTCATTTTTCTCCTTAGCTGATCCATGATCTCCAACCACAACCAACTCATACTCAAACCACAATTTGCCTATGGTTTATGTCAACCTTAAAAATCTCCCAGTCTCTTCTCCCCTATTATTTTGATTACTTCCTCTAAATTACTCTAAACTTGATCATATCTCCCACTACTTTCCCATCCAAAATGTAGCATAATGTTAATCAAGGATTGATTTAAACAAATGCATATGTATTTTTACACATATGTCTATTCCCAGATACATATTTTATTTGTTAATTTGTGCTTACCTGTTTTCACTTCAGGGAGGAAGAAATCCCTCCACCTTTGTATAATGTAAAATGTTCAGCAGTCACAGGATCATAGTTGACTTTCAGCCAAGAAATGAAACACGGGGTGCTAGTTCCATCCCAAACACCAAGAAGCTGGGTACCTTTGAATCAGCTCCTTAGGTTCTCCCACTCTCAGTTTCTTCACTTGAAAGGGCTAAGTAGAATAATAAATGATGACTAAACAATTGTATTTTGTATTTAACAAGTAATTATTGAATACCAAGTTGTGCCAGGGACTGTGCTAAGCATGGTGTCAGCATTCTGTGGTGATTTATAGATTGATTCCTTGGCAAATGTCCCTGTATTTTCTAATATTTATTCTCATATTTTAAAAGAAAACAGTTATGGTTACAATGTCTAAATTTTGCTAAGATTTCAAGCACTGTTCTCTTAAAGATTTTCAATATTTAAAAAATATTATTATATGCTGTCATACATCCATGAGATATTTGAAGAAGGGTAAACATGGTTGGCAGATTTGGGTAGGGATGTTAGCTGGAAATTTATGAGGGTGCACTCCATGTGCTAGGTTCTGTGCATATGCCCACTCATTTAGGTATTATTATTCTTATTTTACAACTGAAAAAAAAAGATTCAGAGAGAGTAAATAATATTGGGAAAGTCACAATGGCAGTGCTTAGAGACAAGCTTCATATTTGACCTCATGTGACTGCGAAGACTTCAAAATAATAGAATATTGCACTTTTGTGTAAATGTAGTGATTTAGTCTAATATTTTTCTAGCATATGTAATATTAGCTAAACTTACTAGCAACCTACTGTTGTCTAAATAAAATGCCACATAGCCTAGGTCAAATGGTCTTTTCTTCTGTTGAGTTCCTTTTTATTTCATTAACTCACTGTATTTTGCTGGCTATTCTCATAACTCCTACAACAGTATGTTTTTGCTAAAGTAGAGACTACAGTAGAAGTTTATAAATGTTTGAAAGGACATCAGAAGTGCAATAACTGCTTTGTTAAATATAAGAGATTACTACACGCTGATTTTAATTAACACTGTGGAAGCTGTCACAATGGCAAGACAGATAATCCAGATAAGACCATTTTCTACAAATTCCACTCCCTTCTTCTAGCTCACAACCTGAGAAAAGGATAGTGTCTCCTGGAATCAAAGGAAATGTCCAGATCCCACAGATTAACCCTTGTAGGTATACTGCATAAACTAAGGAAGTTTTAGAATCATCAGTAACAGCTTCAGGGTCATAAGTGAAATAGCAAATAGCTCTCTTTTCAACTGTTTTTTGGAATTAAATAACGTTGGGGCAAGATATATCCTAATATGCATTTTCACACATTTTATTCTTCAACAGATATTGTTTTCTAAATTTTCATTATAATCTGTCCCATTTTAATGAGCAATATGCTGAAATTTCCTCATGACTGAGGACACTTTAATCCTAAACAAAATATATAGAGAATTTGTAGCTAAATGTGAAATAGGCTAGGAAAAATTACTAGCAGTCTTTAGATATTCAGTGTCAAATTTGGTGTCAAAAGGATTCTAGTTAGGTTCAGCTGGTATGGGTCAGTGATTGAGCATCAACTTATGAAGCAGGAGGTCAGAGTTTGATTCCCTTGATTCCCGGTCAGGGCACATAGGGCTAAATCCCCAGTGTGGGCATGCAGGAGGCAGCCAATCCATGATTCTCTATCATCATTGATATTTCTATCTCTATCTCCCTCTTCATTCCTCTCTGAAATCAACTATATATATGTATGTATTTTTTTTAAGGATTCTAATTGGTGAGATACAGGAATTTTTTTTAACTCAAAGAAAAATACAGTGGGGCCTTGACTTATGAGTTTAATTCGTTCCATGACGGAGCTTGTAATTCAAATTACTCATATGTCAAATTAAAAAGTGAACGAGTGAGACACGTGATGCTGGGCTGATGTTGTGGCGTTCACTGTGACGTTCGCCGCTCCAACTAGCGGTGGGGTATCTGAAACTAGCTCGTAACCCGAATTTTAGCTCGCAACTCAAAGCAAAAAATCAGCCGAGAGACGGCTCATATCTCGAAAAACTCGTTAGTCGGGACACTCGTAAGTCAAGGTCCCACCGTATAGGAGAATGAAGTCATGTGGTCTTTGAGAAATCCTACCCCTTACCTAATGCCAATCTCTGCAAACATCTGTAATAAAGTTAATTTAAGGCAGGTTGGGGAGGAGGATTCACATGCT
>NW_006296625.1:3955550-3964573 GCF_000327345.1 Myotis davidii | reverse complement strand
ACCACCAGGGGGCGGGCGCTCAATGCAGGAGCTCCCCCCTGATGGTCAGTGCATTCCCACAGGTGGAGCTCTGCTCAGCCACAAGCCAGGCTGATGGCTGCCAGCACAGCAGTGGTGGTGGGAGCCTCTCCCGCCTCCTCAGCAGCACTAAGGATGTCCGACTGCAGCTTAGGTCTGCTCCCTGATGGTAAGTGGACATCCCTCAAGGGCTGCCGGGCTGCCAGAGGGATGTATTACTGCCAGCTTGGGCCAGATCCCCCAGGGAGCGGGCCTAAGCCAGCAGGTGGACATCATCTGAGGGATCCCTGACTGCAAGAGGGCATAGGCTGGGCTGAGGGACCTCCCCGAGTGCACAAATTTTTGTGCACTGGGCCTCTAGTATATAGATAAGAGACATTAGACTACTTATGCCTCTACTGTTAACCACCCTTATGACCTGAGGAAACCATTTTCCGCTCTCTGAATCCCAGTTTTACCATTGTTAAATGAGGCTCTGAGCCACACAACCTCTAAGGGTCCATCTAAGCTTCCAGGATTCTTGATTTATAATGTCACACAGAGAATACTAAGACATGTATATATGTATTAACATAGGACCAAGTTCGTAAGGAATGTTGTCTTTATATCTAATTGGTGAAAACAATCTATAATTATGACATACACTTAATTAATTTAACTAACTCTCCATTGTATTCCATGTGCCTATTAGTTAAGATAGGATAAATCATGCTGTGTAACAAACAACCTTCAAATCTCATTACCCAAATACCACTTTATTTGCTGTTTTTACCAATTCCACTGTAGCTGCAAGTAACTTTCCAGGACAGCTATCCTCTCTCTACTGGCTTAATGTTCCAGGTGCTTGAATCTTATGTCACAAGAGTATCAACATGTGATTCCATGAACAATGAGTGAGGCAGAGAAAAAGCAGTGTAAAGAGCTGAACACCATCAATCAAAGGTCCCTCATTGTTTTGAGCACATAATCACATTTCATTTTCTAAAGGAAGTTATGTGATCACAACTAACTTCAAAGAAACAGAGAAGCGTAAATCACCCACTACTGCCTCCTATAATATGGTATGATGATTATCATCAGAAACTCAAAGCATCAGACATAATAGGTGGGTGTGAACATAATATCTGTCTATGTGAAAAGACTACAAATGCAAAACACAGTAACAGGGCTACAAAAGCCTGCTGTAAATCTTGCTGGAAATATGCACATGGGCCTTTGGATTTATTTAGCATTCATTTAACATTTCTTTTTTGCATGCCTACCGTGTGCCAGGTGCCAGGAGTAAAGCTATCCCTATTTAAGAGATTTAATTCATTCCTGAAAACCCTTCTGCTAAATGAAAAGTCATTAAATGAAAAATATATTTCCATTAATTTTAATGGAAACAATTATGGTGCATTCCATCCCAATTCAAGATGTCTAAACAGTTTTCAGAAAAAGAAAAATATATCAATTGAACAATGAAAACAAGTTTAAATGGGTAATAAATAACAACTTGAGAGCAAAAATCTACAGTTTGCATATAAATGAAGAGAAAGGAGTTTGTCATGATTGTGGAACCAAAATAAGAGCTAGCTAGAAAAGGAGATAGGAACTATTATATAAAATATGTATGTGAGATGATCATTTATTTTACCATTGGAACTAAAACAGGTTTTTTTTCATATGTATTTTTATTGATTTCAGAGAGGAAGGGAGAGATAGAAACATCAATGATGAGAATCATTGATCAGCTGCCTGCTGCATGCCCCCTACTTGGGATCAAACCCGCAACCTGGGCATGTACCCTGACTGGGAACCAAACCTTGTGTGACCACCTAGTTCATAGGTTCACGCTCAACCACTGAGCCACACACTGGGCTGAACCACAATAGTATTGAGAACTGAAGTCAGTGCTGACCATAGGCATCGACTAGAACCATTCTGGGGAAAGTGAGAAGTATGGCCACCCTACTCAAATGCAGTGTTCTTGATGAATAATCATGAAATGAATGTTAAAAGTGGTGTTTCAGATTGCACCCCATAACACACACATATACCTCAATTTCAGTTTCTATGGCTCAGTAACATTTACTCTGATGATAGTGAGGTAATACAAAAGAAGCAGACAGGAGCAGCATTATTTTGGCCAAGCTTTCCTAATCTCCTTCTATTCCTCAGAAACATTCTAGCTAGCAGACCCAAGGAGTCTCTCTGAGACAGATTTCATTGCAGCTTCGAATGGTACCCACCCCTTGCCACTGAGTCTTATTTTCAGGCAGGAGGTCTTGGCTATAAGAAGTCCAGTTGATAATTATCTCAAACTAATCTACATAAATGAAGACATCTATGTCCAAAAACCTCAGCTTAAGATAAACCTATAGGCAAAACTTGAATATAACTTGTTTATATTCTTCAAAGACTGCTCTAACATCACTTGTAATCGTTTTTTATTAGTCATTTCTTAGTTATTTTTCAATATGGACTTCTTTATACATCACTTTTATTTTATCTTTTTTTTTATTGTGGACACTATTACACGATAACCTTCTTTGTCCCTCTTCACCCAGTTGCCGCCCCCCCCCCTTCCCTCTGGAAACCACCATACCGTGCTCTGTGTGCATATATCTTCTTTGGCTAATTTTTTCACCTTCTTTCATCCAGTCCCCTCTCCCGTCTGACAGCTGCCAGACTGTTCCATGTATCTCTGCCTCTGTTTCTATTTTTTTCATCAGTTTATTTTGTTCATTACATTCCACATGTGAGATTATGTGGTATGTGAAATAAGCCAGTCAGAGAAAGATAAATACCATAGGAAGTAGTAATCTTAAATGTCACCTGAATCCTGCCCTCCACATAAGGAGTACTGAAGTGTTTGATTCAAGGGAGTGAAATGATCCTACCTGGGGTGAATTCCCTTTTTTGTCACTGACAATTTGCTTGACTGGGAACAAATTATTTAATCAATGTAAGGCTCAGTTTCTTCATCTGTAGAGTGAAAACAACAAGGCCTATATTTCAAAGTCATTGAAAGAATTAAATGAATCAAGGTATAAAAAGTGTCTGGCATATTAGTAATCCATTTACTCCCTTTAAAACATATAAAAACACCAATACGGGGACCAAGACGGAGGCATAGAGGGCTCCTGAATTTTCCTCCTACCACAGACACACCAAATATATAGAAGCACACTAAACAATTCTCTCTGAGAAAAATCCAGAAACTAGGTGGGTTACTCCTATACACCAGGCAACTAACAAAATTACACTTTTAGCTAGACTCAGAAACATAGAAATAAATAAAATCAGAAATGAGAGAGAAAACGCTATAATTGATAACATGGAAATACTAAACATCAAAAGAAATTACTGTGAATAATTATACACCAACAAATTAGATAACCTAGAAGAAATAAATAAATTCCTAGAACCATCCATTTAATATAACTAATAACATAAAGTAAATATCTTCGTTTATGCATTAAAAAACTCAGAGATGGGGAGGAGAAGGCCAGAACTAAATTGTCAGCATCACAAAGTGATAGGGTTGAGATTTGAACCTAGGCAACCTGACTCCAGAGTCCATACTTTTAGTCATCACACTATAATGGCTCATTTCCTGGTCCTTGACTCTTGTATTTTATTTTTTATCCCTAATTATATGCCAACTCCAGTGCTTGCCCTACTGCTTTCTTTATTTTTCCTGACATTAGAAAACAGATTAACTAGAGGCTCTTATGGTCACAGCAAATTTTCAAGAAAGTCATGATATGTAAGCCATAAATCATTCTCTGGTCCAATTTTTGAGCCATCCCAGAATGTGTCAAAAAACACCTATTACCTAGTGTGTATTTTCAAAATCTAAATGATTTTTTCAACATATAATTTATTTCAAAAGGTAACAAATGTTCTTGCTGTGATTAGTATAAAACTCAACTACAAAATAGTTATATACACCTGTATTAGATATTGAAAAAAAATATTTACCCTGAATGAAGACTGGCATTGTATTATTATAACATCCATATCATGGAGCTTTCTCAAAACAAGGCATTAAGCAATTGGCAAGCACAGAACTCAGTAGTAATATGGATTTGTTCAAATCTCCTTATTGGTAAACTGTGGTGTATTTTTATACATCAAGTTACGGAACAGATATTTCCTGAGAAGATATTTAAGAAAATTCATTTTTCTCCATTAATTTTTCTCTCCTGAAGGTGATAGCTAATATCTTAAATTTGCAGCACTTTCCAGAAAAATGCTCTCAGGAACCCAGAAGAAAAATCAAAATTCAAGTTCAATTCAAAACTGAGAATCTGGAAAAAGTGTCCTTAGCTGATAAGGGAAGAGAAAGAAAAGAAAATTGGGGAGGTGGGGGGAGTACTCTTCCTATGTTGATCGATATAATTCCCAGCTGCTTGACTACCCAGAAAAAGCAATCGCCTGCCTCTTTTCTCCAGTGTCTGCATTCTCACTGTGCTGACCTTTGGCCAATCAATTGACTGACACAAGGACACAGGTTCTGACAGAGACTTCAGGATGTACACAACTCCTGGTTGTTGTGGCTGACATAAGTTCTAAGCTGTATAGTGCAGCAAATCAAATAATTCTATAATAATTTAAAAAATATCAGAATTTACATTCCACGTAGCCAGAGAATGGAATAGAACTCAATGTATTGGAAAGAAATAGAAACTTCTCATTCTACTGAATTAAATTATCTAATTTACTTACTTTAAATTATTCATTTTTATAGAAGCAGTCCTCCCCATTCATAGTTGATGCTATGATATGCCACCCAAAGCGCCCCTTTAGAAGTAAGGACTTATCATCCCAGCTACTGAGAGTGCTGCCAACAAACAGCCCTAAGCCAGGACCAACTACATAATCTGTTTGGGTTCAGTATAAATGAAAATTTATACTGAAAATTTATACTGGGGCCTCTTGTTCAAATATTAAGAATTGCAAGGTGTTAGCAGTAGAGAATTAAACCAAGTGTGGGTCCTTTCTGAGGGTGGGGCCCAGTGAGTCTGAAGAAGTTGCATGACCATGAAGCCAGCCAACTATAATTGTGGTCTCAGCAGAAGAAAGCTCCCTAAGCCAAAGTTGTATTCCTTCCCAGGGTGGGAAAAATTCAATAATTGGATTGACAAAGGAAATACAAAAGTCCCAATTTGGGACAACTTGTAGGGTTATTTCAATTTCAAAGCTGCCAGTAGGGTAAGCTACTGAGACTGCCCCATACCTCAGCTTCTCCCTGTTCCTGATATGGCTCCTTCCCTTCCCTTCCCTTCCCTTCTGTTTCACAGGTGTTGATCAGAACATTATCCTCTAATAAAATACCTGCCTTCAAATGTTCCCTAGAGTTGGCTTTCCATGGAGCCCAACCTATGGAACTGGACTTTCACAAAACCCTTGTGCTTATAATAAAAACAGCACTGCAGCCTTTCCTGTGCCTATCATTTTGTCATACACCAATCTCCAGATGGCGCTGAGCTGGGTAACCTGGTGGATGCTACTGGGGAGCCTCCAGGAGAGTAGGAGGCTGTGGTGTTTCTTGGGGTCCATGTTTGTTTGAGGTCTTGCTAAAATTTATTGAGCACTTACTATGGTAAATATTTTCAATAAATTAGGTTATTTAATTCTCACAATAAATCTTTGAGGTAGATATTCCAAATAGCCCCATTCTACAAATAAGGAATGAAAAGAACAATAAAAAAAGTTATTGTCAAAGATGAAAAGGTAGCACAGCCAAGCTGATAAAGCAAAGCTAGAGCTCTTGAGAGCTTGTTTGGAGGTTCTAGCAGGGGAGCGCAGCTACTCGTATACCCTTGACCGAAGACCGGTCCTCTCCTCAGGGGGGAAGGTCGTCCTCTTCGACCGAGCACGCAGCTTCGGGAGGGACGCACATGGATCGGTGAGGGAGGAGGGGGACACCCGCCTAGCCAGCCAGATCAGCCGAATCAACCCTGGCGATCAATGGGGTGACAGATGTCGCAGCCAGATCGCCCTCACATCCAAAGCTAGAGCTCTTGATTCCCACCCTGCAATGCCTGTCTGATGTTATCTGTCCTCGCTTGGCTTTTATTGCTGAACAGGGACACCTTCCAGTCACCAGTCCCAGTCTACACATCCATTGTGGGCAAGAATGCAGACCTGAATTTCACAAATCCCTGTATTTCCAAAAAAAGACCTGTTTTGATACTAGCACTTAGCCAATTACAGACAACTGAGCTCTGAGTTCTTGGAATGTTCTGCCTTATAAGAATGTTTTTGTGCCTGAGGCCTTGGCCCCACTGTATAGATTTTACCTGATAGTTTGTTAACAGCATGATTGCTGGCGAGCACCTGTTTTGCACTGGGGGCTGGAGTCTGAGTAGTTGAGGTCAGTTCCATAGGTGCTACATGTCTACATGACTGACCTCCAGTAAACCCTGGGCTCATGGCTCAGGTGAGGTTCCCTGGTTGGCAGCATGATGTATTTGTGGTCACACATTTTGGGAGAATTACTAGTAAGTGCATCTTGTACAACCCCACTGAGAGGGGATGCCTGAAAGCTGTGCCTTGTTTCTTCTGGACTTTGCCCCATGAGCCTTTCCCTTTGACAGTTTTAATCTGTACCTCTTGCTGTAACAAACTATAACCATGAGTATAACAGTTTCTATTCCTGTAAGTCCTAGTAAGTCAAGTTGGAGAGTCGTCTTGGAGACCCTGACACATATAGAAACTGAAGAAACAACTCCACCTCAAACACAGTAAGATGGACAAACAAATCTTCCCTTTTTTGTCGTCTTTGTTATCTTGCTCAGAATCTATTAGGGTCACACTGCAGCTGAATATATCAAGCTTCCAGAAAAGGGGGCATTGGAATTGCATTAAACCATTGTTCTCCTATCACTTACATATGCATCTAACTAGAGAAAGTTGTTCTTAATTAGCAGATGTTATTGCTAAGTAGAAAGAGATAAGCTTGGTTTGATAGCATGTTTTAAAAATACAAAAAAGACAAGAGCCTAGAGCCTGGGAATCAGATGATGCAGAGGTTTTAGTAGAAAGAAAGGAGCCCAGCAGATGTTGCTCAGTGGTTGCGCATTGATCCATGAACCAGGAGGTTCAGGGTTCAATTTCCAGTCAGGGCACATGCCCAGGTTGAAGGCTAGATCCCCCCGTGGGGGGTGTGCAGGAGGCAGCCAATCAATGATTCTCTCTTATCATTGATTTTTTATCTCTCTCCCTCACACTTCCTCTCTGTCAAATCAATAAAAACATATTTTAAAAAAAGAAAGATAGAAAGGAGTTAGGGGACAGAAAGCAGAGAGGGGGAAGTAGGGCAAAGGAGAAGTTGAAAGGGTTAAGGATGGAAGAAAACTAGCAGAAAAAAGAGGGCAGGTGCCTAGGAACCAAACCACTAGCCACTGATGATAACTTTGTGTGTATCTATAACTGGCTATCTTTCTTTCTTCAAGGAAAAATGAAGAACCAGGTGCACTGCTCCAAGGTCTGCTCACAAGAGGATTTTCCTTCACCACACACTTTGCAGCCACTTCAGGGTAGGTCTCTAGTGCTGCTACTATTCAGTTTCTCATGGGGTCATGGGGCCAGCATATTTTGAAAAATTATATTTTCCATCAGTTAGCCGGTCCAATAAGGCAGAATAAGGGCCAAATATAAGGCCCATCCCTCTCTCCCACAAAGAATTTCAGCATCATTCTATCTGTTGACTCATATGGCCCAAGTGGCAGAGAAGTTTGTATGGCAGCCTGGACAATTTGTCTGACCTTCTGTTTTTCTGGGTCCCACTCAAAACTAGGAGGGTTTTTTGGTTCATTTGGTAACCAGTTAGAGTAGCATACCCATATGAGATATATGTTTGCTTCAACATCTAAAGAAGCATCCTAAGTAGTATGCCTCTTTCTTAGGGTCAGAAGGCTCCAGAGGTAGCAACCTCCCCTACACCTTGGCAGATAACTTGGCATGGCTTAGTCCACTGGGGAAGGGTTGGCAAACTATGGCCCATGGGTTAAAGGTAGCTTTCAGCCTCTTTTTATATAACCCACAAAATAAAAATGGTTTGTTTTTTACATTTTTAAATGGTTATGAAGAAAAAGAGGAGGAGGAGGAGGAGGAAGAAAAGGGAGGGAAATAGTAGGATAAGAAAGATGAAAAAGAAAAAGTCGGAGGAAAACAAAAAAAAAAGAGGAGGAGGAAAAAAAGAAAGAGACGCTATGTGATCTATAAAGCCTGAAATATTTATTGATTGACAGACCTTGTAGAAAAAAGTTTGCCTTCTAGACAATTATGCTTTTTTCTTGGCTATCACCGTCCATAATGGTTCTCATTCCACAGGTCAGGGAAACATTATGAAGATCCAGACATCTGGTAGCATGTCTATTCCAATTATGGATTCCAAATTACAGTAATAACCACAAGGTAGTTCAGGGACCCCCTGGGCCCACAGTGAGATGGATCCTAGCCAACTCCCCACTGATCACCTGACCTCCGAAGCCCCTGCTCTGTAGGTGAACCACCAGCGGCTTATTGGAAGGCACGGAATCAGTGTCAGTTCAAAACCAGTGTCCAGTAATGTCTCAGAAGTCTGATAACTTACCTTTGGCAATGCCGTCAATCTGGCCAATAGATTCAGGTCTCTCTGAGGAAGATGAGGAGGAAGATTTATAATACAACTTTTGGGCTGGGAGAAAGTGGGGGTTTTTTGTTTGTTTTTTTTAATTTTTTTTAAATTTTTTTAGAGTCAGTCTGGTTGCAAGTTCCTGTTTTATATCACTTTATATTTATCGCAGCACAAAAGTCCTGTTATGTTTTGCACCTGAAATGGATCAACTTTGGCAAGGCCATTTCCTTAAGTATAAGGTAACAACTCAGGATAGTGCAGAGGGAAGCAGAGGGAGGCAAGAGAAGAGAGGGGCCCAAGTGCCAATTGGAAAAAGCACCTCAAACAGATGGATCTGACTACCCTCCCCCTCCTTTTACCCTACCTTCTAAGATAGGACCTTAGGCAAAGAAAA
>NW_006296625.1:3953630-3955390 GCF_000327345.1 Myotis davidii | reverse complement strand
AAGAGGAAGGGAGAGAGATAGAGAGTTAGAAACATCAATCAGCTGCCTCCTGCACATCTCCTACTGGGGATGTGCCCGCAACCCAGGTACATGCCCTTGACCGGAATAGAACCTGGGACCTTTCAGTCTGCAGGCTGACGCTCTATCCACTGAGCCAAACCGGTTTCGGCTGGGAGAAAGTGTTTTGTTAGGGAGACCTGGCCTCCCCCTCACTCAGGGGTCTCTGAGTCTGTTAAAGATCCAAGTTTAGAAATTTGTTGAGGGGCTGTGACTTCTGTTCGCCATATTTAGAGCTTTATTGTGTATACAAATCATGTAAGACTTTAGTATTTTACTTCTAGGAGCACTATAACTAACCAAAAGCAAAGATCTCTGCTAGTTGGGTGTCTATCGCAATTAGATGATGCCAGTTGACTCCTGAAGCCCTGGAATGCCATCATCTCATTCAGGCAGTCAAGCCCTCTGTTGTTTCTGGCCCACAGAGCATACCTGCCCTGGTGCTCTTCAAGAATGCTAGGAATCCCCTCTTGCAGGTATTTCCCAGAGATTCTCAAGAAGAAAATGTAGTCTTCCTGGAGGATCTATTTAGACCTTCCATGATAAATCCATTTGAATATCCCAATTATTCTGAGCCTTTAGATATTTTCCTATTAAGTATGGCAAGGAAGTATAGCCTTATTACCTTTTTTAGTGCAAGCCATCAACTAGTCCAGGTTTCAAACAAGCAACCTTGTAAGCTGTTAGGGCTATTCCCCATTCCTAAGCTGACACATGAATCGAAACATTTTGCTTAGTGAACAAATTTGAATAACTTTGGCTGGATTTAATTTTGTATTCCTTCAACCTGGACCTCACATACCTAGGATTCATTCCCACATATCATGCCTCAGATTTCTGTGGAAATAAACTGGCAAATAGTATTGAATATTTTTAGTATACATCACACATTTTTGCTAGTCAGACTCTGCGCCTCATTTTCTGAATTCTATTGGGACTTGAATCTGATTATAGGTTTTGAAGCAATGAGAGTAATAAGGGTAGGTTATAAGAAATATCAGTAGTTCCTTACAAGGCAACTACATTAGGAAAGGCCATTCGATTGTCTATAGGCAAAGGGAAACCAATCTCCTCACACAGGGGTTGAAGGGTTGCTTATATTGGCAAAGATTGACCTTATAGTGTTGGAAGAACTTATTAAACTTTCCACATATGCCTGCTGCATCTGCAGCTGAGCTAGAACCTGGCATCAACAGGAAAGGCAGTAGAGAAGGACAGATGGATGTGAGAACAGATAGATACAAAGTGTGTGGTGGGACAGGGATGAATAAAAAGAGTTAGAAGCAAGAACAAACAAGAATCTGGGAGAATGAGCTAAGGACAACGTGGAACTGGAACCTGCTTTGGTCTCTCACCTCCTCCAAGCCTCCAACATGTGGGTGACATGCAGGCAAATGTGGTGCCTTTTATCATGGAGTTAAATGAGGAGACCTGGAGGATACTGCAGAAGCTGCAGACTTCGTTGTTGTCTTTAAGCAATAAGATGAGCCTGCAGATCCACAACAAGGGATGAGTTGCAATTGCACCTAACCACACACCAACTTTCCAAGCACATTCACGACTGCTGCTTCACTCTCACCTACCCAATCTCATATAAACGCCTCTTGATACTAAGACTAGCTCAGAATCACACAGGGAATGGAGTTTTATCTTAGATAAATTGGCACAGGGCAAAGCCAGTGAAGGTGGACTGCTATGTAATA
>NW_006296625.1:3951775-3953616 GCF_000327345.1 Myotis davidii | reverse complement strand
TATATAGTATTTGAATTTCTTGTGAAGGAAAGACAGGGGCTACATTTTGCATTAAACTTGGTGTGAAGCATAAAGAGTGAGCCCAGAGTAGATGGAGTGGGCTGGGGGAATGGGAAGAGGTGCAGCTGGGGTAGACACATAATGGTCATTAAGTAACTAAAGAATAGGATCTCCAAAAAATGGGGAATTTGCATTCATATGCATTTTCCTAAGGAGAGGAACTCTGAGTCTGGTTAGATGCTACGCTGTCACTCCAATAGATGATTAATTATGGAGGTCATGGATATAAGTTTGGTCAAAACTTGCTAAAACAAATGTTTTCTGTTCAGTGTCTGCAAAGAGAGTTGACTATAAATGGTCTTTTTGACATTGAAAATCACTATCTCAAGAAGAGCAGTTGACTCTCAGAATCTGAAGCAGAGAAAGAACAAGATACTTTCTCATGAATTTTAGGAGTTCCTTAAATAGGGAGTGACACGCAACACATGCAGGAGAGATGACGAAAAAGGAGTCCTGTGCCAGCAGAAGTAGAGACCCTAGGAGCAGGAATCCTCCTGTCTATGTGGTTCCGCACAAGAGCAGCCACCACAATGGCCGAGTAAGCACCAACAGCGCAGCAAAGCCTGAGGCATGTGCACGGAGCACCAAGCTCCTGGCAACTGGAGAGTTCCCAGGCAACCAGGTTCACCAGACACAGCCAGGCAGCACCTGCAGCCCAGAGCTGAATGCTCCCAGGCCAGAGCAGAGCACAACAGAAAGGGAGGTGTTTTCCCACATGAAGGTTTATAGTGTAATTGCAAGCCCAGGACCTAATTGCTTATTTGGGGAAATGAAGAGCTATGAGACATGTGTTTGAAACGAGCAGTGTATGTACCTCTGATAGGGAAGGTAAGGGATTTTGCTGATAAACTGCATTTTTATTCATTTACAATCAAGAGCAATTTGAAAAAAAAAAAAAGAACAATTCGAATGAGCAATTCAGGAATACTTAGCTTTCTCCGTCTTAGATTACATATGATTCTTAACAATGTCAATTTGCTTTAATTTTTATCTCCATTTATATCATGTAAACTTTAAGATGAAGCCCTACAGCTAATTTATATCACAGAGTTTGAGTTTTTGATTATACAATTCTTAAGGACAAGTTCACATCTTCAAATAACTCAGTTGTCTTTGTTTAAAAAAAAATGTTTAATTTTGCTCCTTGGACTCAACTAGAATACAGTTATAAATTTCGAAAGGGTAAATATTTTGCTACTTTTTTCTATGAAATATATATTAGACACAGTAATAAATATTATGTCTATGTTATGAAAATTACTATTCCAACACAGATTAAGTAGTAATTGAATGTATTTGCTGATTATAAAAATATTATACTATATTAGAAAAGTGCAGAGAAGCTCTAGGCTGCTAAATTACTGTTGGTTAAACATAAATATGGAAAAAATGGAGAATATGAAATTTTTGAGTTTAGGTCTTCTATGATTACATGGACATCTGCTTATTCATCATTCATGTATTTATGGTTTTGAGATATTCTCATTTTTGCACTCTGGAATAGTTGCCAGCATTTAAGAAATGTTTTGGGTTTTTTTAGATGTACACAAAACAAAAATTTGCCTGTCTTGCTTAATCAGGGTGAGACTGTGAAACAGAGAGAGAGAAAAAAACAGTATCTACTTAGTGACATTTCTCTAAACTTGATGGTTTTTCTCAGCCTGCGAAAATAACAGGGAAATTTCTCTGCTGCTACCACCTTGTGGTTTAATAGGTATGAACAGACTTGAAAAGACTGTCAGACATTATTTTGAATATTTTCTTCTGTTTTTTTTGTTTTG
>NW_006296625.1:3950854-3951484 GCF_000327345.1 Myotis davidii | reverse complement strand
AGAGTAAAGGACAAAAACAGATGTGATTCTTTAAATAGAATAGGACAAATAATTTTAGGAAATAAGTTTCTTAAGTTTGATAAGAATAGTTACAGGTGGTCAAAAGGTGCAAATTTCTTATTGTAAAATGAATAAATAAGTCCTGGAATGTAACGCCCGGCATGGGAACTATAGTTAATAGTTAATAATACTGTAATAGATATTTGAAAGTTATTAAGAGAGTAGATCTTAAAAGTTCTCATCACAACAAAAAAAAGTAACTGTAGTGATGGATGTTAGCTAGACCTATTGTGGTGATCATTTCACAGTATATACACATATCAGATCATTTGCTGTACACCTGAAACTAATATAATACATCAGTAAATTTTTTCTTACAGCTGCATAGTGTTATTGCGTTTAGTGAAATAAACCAGTCAGAGAAAGACAAGTATCACATGATCTCACTTCTATGTAGAATCTAATGAACAAAATAAACTGGATGAATAAAACAGAACCAGAGGCATGGAAACATGGACGAGACTGACAAGTCTCAGAGGGAAGGTGGGATGGGGGAGCAGGAAGAGATTAACCAAAGAATTTACATGCATATATGCATTCCCCATGGACACAGATAGTAGGGCGGTGAAG
>NW_006296625.1:3938260-3947053 GCF_000327345.1 Myotis davidii | reverse complement strand
CTCCTTGGACTCAACTAGAATACAGTTATAAATTTCGAAAGGGTAAATATTTTGCTACTTTTTTCTATGAAATATATATTAGACACAGTAATAAATATTATGTCTATGTTATGAAAATTACTATTCCAACACAGATTAAGTAGTAATTGAATGTATTTGCTGATTATAAAAATATTATACTATATTAGAAAAGTGCAGAGAAGCTCTAGGCTGCTAAATTACTGTTGGTTAAACATAAATATGGAAAAAATGGAGAATATGAAATTTTTGAGTTTAGGTCTTCTATGATTACATGGACATCTGCTTATTCATCATTCATGTATTTATGGTTTTGAGATATTCTCATTTTTGCACTCTGGAATAGTTGCCAGCATTTAAGAAATGTTTTGGGTTTTTTTAGATGTACACAAAACAAAAATTTGCCTGTCTTGCTTAATCAGGGTGAGACTGTGAAACAGAGAGAGAGAAAAAAACAGTATCTACTTAGTGACATTTCTCTAAACTTGATGGTTTTTCTCAGCCTGCGAAAATAACAGGGAAATTTCTCTGCTGCTACCACCTTGTGGTTTAATAGGTATGAACAGACTTGAAAAGACTGTCAGACATTATTTTGAATATTTTCTTCTGTTTTTGTTTTGTTTTGATTTTTGACAGTGAAAATCTGTCTAGGAGCTACATAACTAGTTATTTAGAAATAAATAATTCATCATAACAGTGATCATACATTAGAATTTGATTGACATCTCATTTCTCAACTATTTATGACAGAGTATATAGTAGAATATAGGTTACATAGCATAGATTCATAGAAATTTCATCTTGAAGGAATTTTAGAGGCAATCTAATCAAATCCTTTAATTTTACAAGTAATAAAATCAGGAAATAGTGATAAAGCCTTACTTTGTTTTCTCCTATATCATGATCGGGAATGCACAGCAAAAGAAACCACCATCAAACTGAAAAGGGAACCCAATGTATGGGAGAACATATTTGCCAATGAAACATCTGATAAGGGGCTAATATCCAAAATTTATAAAGAACTTATAAAACACAAAATAAATAAGTCATGAGGACATAATGTACAGCATGGTGACTATAGTTAATAATACTGTATTGCATAATTAAAAGTTGCTAGAGAGTTAATCTTAAAAGTTCTCATCACAACAAAAAAAAGTAACTGTAGTGATGGATGTTAGCTAGACCTATTGTGGTGATCATTTCACAGTATATACACATATCAGATCATTTGCTGTACACCTGAAACTAATATAATACATCAGTAAATTTTTTCTTACAGCTGCATAGTGTTATTGCGTTTAGTGAAATAAACCAGTCAGAGAAAGACAAGTATCACATGATCTCACTTCTATGTAGAATCTAATGAACAAAATAAACTGGATGAATAAAACAGAACCAGAGGCATGGAAACATGGACGAGACTGACAAGTCTCAGAGGGAAGGTGGGATGGGGGAGCAGGAAGAGATTAACCAAAGAACTTACATGCATATATGCATTCCCCATGGACACAGATAGTAGGGTGGTGAAGGAAGGCCTGGGGCAGAGTGGGAACTGGGTAGAGAGGAGCAATGGTAGTAAAGGGGGCGGGGGGGACATCTGTAATACTCTGAAAAATAAATACTTTTTATAAAAATGATCATTTGTACCCTCGCCGGTTGGGCTCAGTGGATAGAGCATCAGCCTGTGGACCAAAGGGTCCCAGATTTGATTCCAGTCAAGGGCATGTACCTCTGTTGCAGGCTCCTCCCAGCCCAGGCCCTGGTAGGGCCCATGCAGGAAGCAACCAGTCGATGTGTTTCTCTGACATCAATGTTTCTCTGTCTTCCCCTTTCTCTTCCCCTCTCTCTAAAAATCAATGGAAAAATATCCTTGGGTGAGGATTAAAAAAAAAAAAGATCATTTGCTAAGAGAGCCCATCATTCCAAGTACACTTGCTGTAACTTTACAACATTCTTAAATAGACATACTCCTGAAGAGGAAACTCTTCATTTGTTATTCATGCACCAGATAATTCAGAATGTATAGCCAAAATAGACCCACATTCTTCTCTATAGTACTATAATACTTTATTTTTCTTTAGTCCTGTATATCTTTAAAATTTTGGTTAACATCCTTTTCTTTGAAGAGACCTTAGAATATTTGCACCTTCTTCTCACCACTTTTAAGATTAATTTGTCAATTGATGACTATTTTCTGAGTCACTTTTGCATATATATATATATATATTCATTCAATTTATTTCTCACCAGATGTCCAGGATTATTTCTTAAATACAGTAGATATCTGATAAATATCATAGAATAGAGATTGCTATAGTACCAGTAAGTTACCCCTATCTTTTCAAAAAACTTTTTCTGAAGATCAATTTGGTTTCAGAAATGAAGAAAATTATTAGCCATGTAGTACCAGCTGGCAGCACAGATACAGAAAATGAAATGTCTCAAGCTCAATTCAAAAGTTAAAATTTTCACAAAAATTTCATAGATTTCCCCTTCACATTTTATATTAACTAGTCCAACTCTTTCCAATTCCTCTCCATCACCATAGCAATTCAAAACCAGTACAGAACAATTTAGGATTATAATCAAAAGGAACAAAAGCAATTTTAATATTTCCCCTTCGGATTATATCCAGTATTCTTATCTTCTGTTTGCAGAATATTACAACATTGACCTATCATGCATGCTAGCTAACCCCGGAAGTACTTCCTATTTTTCCAAGTGCAATAACTCAGTAACTATGGAAGTATATTTCCCATGGAGCCAAGGGAGACAACTCTTCAGGACCCTCTTCTAAGTTTTGAAATATGTATTCATAATTTTGTATTTTTTAATATATTTTTATTGGATTCAGAGAGGAAGGGAGAGGGAGAGATAGAAATATCAATGATGAGAGAGAATCACTGACCGGCTGCCTCCTGCATGCCTCCTACTGGGGACCAAGCCCAAAACCTGGGCATGTGTCCTGACTGGAAATCAAATCATGACCTCTGGGTTCATAGGTCAATGCTCAACCACGGAGATTACCGGCCAGACTGTATTCTTTTTCTTAAAGTAAGCTGCCCAGATTGTATAAACGTTGGGCCCTGCAAAACCTGGATCTGCCATTAGATACTGGTATGTCTTTTAAGTCTATGTATCTTCCCGCAATGTCTAGCATCCATCCCTCAAGAGACACCAAATGACCTCAATTCTGCAGAAGTAAAACGTAAAAGTCAGGGAAGTGGTTCCTAGATTAATTTACTACAAATGAGTCTGTAAAACTCCTTAAGTGTTGGAATGAAATATCAATCACCTCCAAATAGTCTACTTGTTTGATTAAGAAAATATAGAATTATCCAGTATAGTTTATTTTAGATAATGAAATTCACTTTATAGCAGGTCTTTTTAACCATAAAGAAAGAATATGAAAAACTAATATGTTGTGGGGGTAGGATAAAAAACTAGAGCCAAGGAAAGCTGACCAGAGAAAGTTAAAAGGATTCTCTTTCTTTAATAGTTAGCAAAACTACCCATATGGTGATGAAGATTGCTTTTTGGGCCTTTCCATGAATAATGAGTTTGTGATAGAAGATCAGCATTATACTACTTTTCATAAAATAGAGAAGAAACTTAAAAATACTTAGAGAAACATAAACATGATCTAAAGAGGAATCCAACACTGGCATCATTGTCCCCACTTAATACATGGGCAATGGAAGACAACAAATGCTCTCTCACAGCAATGAATACAACACGCATAATATAAGTGGCCAGTTTAAATTTAAACTGTACTTGCAACATAGAATACAAAGTCCAAAAGAGACACTGAATCTCTTGGGGGAGGGCTTTTTATTTATTTATTTAGAGGAAGAAGCCTATACAAACATCCTTGGCAGGTAAAAGATAATTAAAAAGTAAGACCTTAGGTTAGCTTGTGAGAAAGGAGAAAAAGAGAATGGCATCAATATACTTTCTATGTTAAGTAAACAATGAAGAGATAAGACAGCAATAGGAAGAAATCTCCCTTTGTAATTCTCTTTAAAGGATTCAATAGAGGTCAAATCTGTGTTCCCTCCTGGGGCGCCTCACAATTTGAAAGAAGCAAACAGATTGAAAGTCAGGAACCTATAATACAGTGATCACTGCATTTAGGTCTGAAGAGGGAAAAAAGAACAAAACAATGCTGGGGAAGGGAGGGATGGGTGGCAGCTAGCACAGAGAATAAGGGATTTAAAGTCAAAGTATTCAGAAATGTAATTGTGATTACCTTACCAAATTCAGTCATCTGGATGAATAGAATAGTACTCAGTGAGATACGCTAAAGGACCCAAATATTATAAATGAAAACTTCTGTAGCCATTAAAGTAATATACTTTATGAATTTCATTTTCATTGACAAGAGCAACATTTTGTTTTTCTTGGTTTTTCAAATGCTGAGGAAGAAAATTTCCTTAGGACAAATGAATTTCACAGATAGGATGCATCTAAAATTTAATCTGTTTTGGTCCTTAGTCAACAGTCCACTTCAGATCTGCCTGCTTGCTGAGGAATGGAGACAGAAAGTGAGCCCTTGTGATGTCATAGGGCAGCTTCAGGGTCAGGGGAAGGCAAAGGCTCATTAATTGTGTCACTTCACTGAGATGGCAGTCCCAGAACTTGCAAGAAATTACCCCAGCCTAACAATTTATTTCTAGTTAACCTTTGCCCCATGATTTCTATTTGATGCTGAAGTTCATTGAAGATGCCTGACAAAACTTGTATTATAGTGTTTGATTGGTATATATTAAGCTATATTGTGGATAATTAGAAATTGATCAAAGTTTTGTCTTCCATAAAGGAGAGCAGAGCTTAAGCTATTTCCTCAGCAGTCTTACTTTCTGATGTGGTTTAAAGGTGAAAATAAATTAGTAACCTGTTCTCTAATAGGATTAGGTAACTTGCCAAGCAGAGAAACTTCAATTTCTGTTTACTGTCACTTCATTTTAGTTCCATAAGGCACAGATTTTAAACTGTTAGGATACATACAACAAAAATAAATTATCTTAATAAGAGTACTCAGTCCCATTTGACTACCACTATTTACATTAAACCTATTCAAGATTTGATAAATAAACTGAATAACCTCTGATAATAAGGCCCATGATGGTTTGGTATTATGTCTTAAATAAAGACAATTATAAACAAGAAACTTCTAATAATGCTAAAGAACATGTTAAAATACACTCTTAGATGCTAATGGAAGGTTTATGAGTTGTTATAAATTATTTCTGGAACAATTCAACAAATTCTATCAAAAAGGCATTATATTGTTTATATTTCTCATGAATAATTTTCCTTCTAAAGTATGTCTTTAAAGGAAAAATAGAAATTCAACCAAATATTAATGTGAAATTATGACTGTCATAGCATTATTTGTAATATTGAATTAGTGGGATCAATTTTAAGCATTAACAAGAAGAAATTGTTTAAGCAAAATATCCCATATTCAATTGAAAAACTATAAAAAATATTCTTACTCATGAAGTCTACAAAAATATTAAAGACAGCAAAAGTATTTACATTATAATATAAACTAAAAGATAGGATATGTTAATTCATCAACAATAGTTAGAGGTAGAGCTAGATAGAAAAATACACTAAGGTATAAAACAGTAGAAATCTCTTAGAATTATGGGAAATGTTTATTTCTGTATTTTCTACAATGAGCATGTGTCACTAATGTAAACATAAATATTGAATATGTGGATCTTTCCTCTACTTGAACATTCAAAGATATTAAATAGCTCTATTACTCATAAATGTTAAAATTATTTGTATGAACCAAAAGTTAGACACAAACATATTATTAATTATCCTGACCAAAATTATTATTTTAATCAGAGCAATCCTAAATGCACAGCCTGAACTTTTAGAAAGGCCTTGTTAAAACTAAGACCGTGGGAAGAGAAAAATTAATTGGTATTGTTAAAAGAATTGCCATAGAATCTTTATGATACTGAGACAGGCTAGTAAGCTAGGACAAGTGGAATAGGGAAACTGAGACAATTAAACATCCAAGCAGTTTACAGCCATCTAGTAAATCACAAAATCCTTTCTTCGTAACCAAGGACACTTAAGAGTAAATAGTTTATAATTTTCCCCAACCAGAAGGTAAATAGCTTAAATCACCCTATTCAGGGAGGTACTAATAGATAGCAGAAATCCAATTAAAGCCATTTGCCAACCACACTCAAGGACAGATGAAATTAAGAGAATAAATCTCATTTAGGCGCATCAGCATAAAACATGAATATTCTATTAGTATTCTCCCATAAGACCTTCCTTAAAAACCCTCAAACCAAAGGTCCCAGTGTGCTCTCTCCCTTCTGGGAGCATGTCCACACCACAACTTCCCCTTCCTTCTTTTCTTCCCCAAGAGGTATGCATCTCCTAAACCTAAGGGACCCCACAAGGCTTGCAGCTAGAAAGCAATGGGCAGCAGCAGCTCATCCTGGGCTAAACCCTTGACCCTGACCCCATGGCCCCTTTTCCCTGACTTCTTAGTGAGCCTAAGCAGCCCAGCCAAGGCTCATTTCCCCACTTTGTCCCTCTCCTGTTATTTCCACTATCCTAGGCCCTTCCTTGTTTCACTGTCCCCAACTTTAATGAACATTCTCTAAAAATCACCTGGACTAGTCTTGTGTGGGCAGTGGAGTCAGATCAGACCTAAGTTCAGCCACCTAGGTGAATTCTGGCTAGGAAAGAATTCAGAGCCAAGACTCAAACCATAAGAGGACATTTATTTATAGAATCACAGAGCTAGAACAAGTAATTTGTAGAAGAAATGGGTTGAAGAAAAAGTTTTAGAGGCAAAGGAAGGGTAAACACACTATGAGCACTGAGAAACTACTGGCAAAGAATGCTCTGTAATTGCATATCTGTTTATGGTCTGTCAATACATGAGCCTCCGTTCTCTCTAATAGATGCTATTTTTGCTTTTCTTTCCAGCACTCACTGCTTTCTGCTTTATAGCACATTTCCATAGAGGGTCAAGCTTTGATTGTATGGATCCCAATGTGCTCTACTGCCCTACCCAACCTTAATCCAGTCATTCAACTGAAATAATTCATCCTCACCCCAATCCAAATGCCACTCCTTGGCTCTATAAGGTTCTTAATCCAATCCCACACTCATGGGGCCAACAAAATATTTTTTCTTCCCACTGAAACACTGAATCATTGTAATTTTCCATTATGCTACTGAGTTGTACCCACAATATAAGGCTTACAAGATTGTTCTTCCTTGAGTCCTCCACGGTATTAATAAATGAGAAATACAAAAGATGAACTATTTCTAAAAATTAAACACTTAAATGCTGCACAATTCTAGAAAAAAAATGGATTAGTCAGATTCAAGTACAGAATGTCTTTTTTTAAAAAAAAATAAGTTTTAAGAGTTAAGTATATAACCCAGGGCAGAAATAATATTCTTTACACAGCACTTATTATCTACAAAAGATGCTTTTAAAACAGATGAAACAAAGGATTTATTAAAAATCCTGGACATTTATTTAAATTAGTTTAATTTTCCCAAGATTGGTCAGACTCAGAAATAAGTAGTGCATATTGGTGCTGAGATCACATGATCTGATGAAGTGTGCCAGACAGGGAGTCCCTCCAGTAGTGGTTAACAGTACTAAACATTTGTGATTTTTTTTTCTCTCCCTCAGGAAACAAAAGAAAATGCTCAATTATGAAGCAGTGAGACAGTTTGCTAATTTTATAATGATGGTTCCCAAGATTAAGCAGCAATCATACTCTTTGGTTATATAATTGCTAATTCAAAACCATTCAAAAGAGAAAAATCGCTTAACATAAAGATAATGGGGCTTGGGAAGACTGAGCTGGAACATCTTGTCTAGATTTGTGAAAGCCAGCATACACCACTTTGAAAAATGATGCTTTGGATTGAGAATGTAAAATTATTTATTCCCTTCATAGGTTTTGTGATGAGAGAAAAACAAACACAAAAACCTTAACTAGCTGACACAAACAATATGAAGTAATTTTAACAGAAGGGTACTTGGTAAAATAGGTACTTTATACCCACTCAGCAAAGATAACATTGCAATTATGAATTACATGGGTCCTAAGAGCTCAGCTGGCATGGCCTTTTTCTTTCCAATGGCCCAAAGTCACTGTGGCTTCTGAAATGTAACCAAGGACAGCAATCAGGGTTTAATGGTCTATCAGAGAAGGCATTATAGACTCAGGGTCCTTGATTCCAAAGTCTCTAATTAGTAATTTGCTTGTTTTTTGTTATGGTTGGGCAGAATGTTTAGAAGAATAAGCATTAATTTAATATTTCTGTAGAACTGGAAGACTATTACTTCAAAAGATATCTCTGAATTGTTTTATATCTAAAAAACAATTTATATATTCATATATGAGTGAGGCAAACAATTCAAGTAATTATGTATATATCATTAGAAAACAAGGTTTATGGTTTAAGAGAAATAGATACAAACCTATTTGTATCTATTCAATAGATGTAAGTAAACACTTCTAATTCAAGTTTACAATAGGAAATAGCAGTATGAACTTAAGATGCATTTTTATTAAGTAAAAGTAAATGATGGGGAAAATCCAAAACACTGACAACACCAAATGCTAGCAAAAAATGAAGCAACAAGAAATCTCATTAATTGTGGTTAAAATAAAAATGGTACAGTTCACTTTGGGAGAAAGTTTAACAATTTCCTATAATACAAACATACTCAGCCTAGAATTCAGCAATTTCTCTCCTTGGTATCCA
>NW_006296625.1:3933892-3936108 GCF_000327345.1 Myotis davidii | reverse complement strand
ACAGTCGTAGTAGGGGATTTTACACCGCACTGTCATCAATGAATAGACCTTCCAGGCAAAAAATCAGCAAGGCAACAGCAACTTTAACAACACACTAGATCGGATGAATTTAATTGACATTTACAGAACATTTCATCCCAAAGCAGAATATACATTCTTCTCAAGTGCACATGAAACATTCCTCAAAGACAGACCACATATTAGGAAACAAACTAAACAAATAGTTGATTCCTTCCAGCTATATTCCAGCTTTAAAAGGGGGAGGGATGATAAAATTAGAATATCCCCACTTTGTAAACCTATAATGAAATAACCAATCTAAACAATGATCATCAATGTTTGTTGATATCATAAAATGAAGAACAGCCAGACAGTAAGGCCTCCTGACAGAATTATATAATAACATTCATGAAATAATTTTAACCAAATAAAATGAAAAATCAAACTTGAATCCGATTAGACCACTAGATTTAACTATGAGGTTAGAGGAAATGCAGGTAAAATGAACACATCAAACAAAGGCATGGAATGCAAAGCAAACTGGGGAGACTACAGGTCCGCAGGTGGGAAATTTTGAGTACCCACTGGATATTTAATATCTGTAAAATTACCGTGCATTTCTAAATGGTACAACAGGTACTGCAATTGTGCTTTTAGAAGGGTCTTTATATTTTAAAAATATTTAGTGAGATATTTAAAGATAAAAGATGTTATGTCTAGAATTTGCTTCAAAATAATCCAGTTGAGCTGAATGGGTAGAAACAAAACTGAAATAAGTTTGTTCATTAGTGATAATTGTTGAAGACATGTAATGAGTACATAGAGGATTCTTACGTTTATACTTGTTTGAAGTTTTCCATCATAAGAAAGGTTTTATAATTGCATTATCACAACAGAATGAAAAGAATACTTGATATCCTTCCATACATTTCCCCAATCTATACTAATAAAGAGCTAATATGCCTATGGTCGATATGCTGTAACAGGTAACAACCAGGTCATTAGCACATTAGCTGGGGCGTTGCTCCAGAGACAGGGCAGAAGCTACTCAAGGGACTGAGGGCAGGGCTTGAAGCGGCCAGAGAAGGCCAGAGGGTTTGGGGGCTGGGCCAGGTGTGTTGGAGCTCTGCGTGGACAGGTTTGGGTGTCAAGGCAGGGCAGCAGGTGGGTGGGCAGCATGATGTGCTGGGCTCCTAGTACTTAATATAAAATTAGCAAATACTCCAATGACTATCCAAATTACAATTAGAATGATTCAAACCTAATTTAGAAAATATTAAAAGATCTAATTTATTCAATTGTTTAGGTTACCAATTTAGGCTCACCTTAACTTCTATCTGTTCTGTCATTTTGAGTACTAGACTAAAAGAAATTCTGTTTAAATACCTGCAATCAGCCAAAACCGGTTTGGCTCAGTGGATAGAGCGTCGGCCTGCGGACTGAAGGGTCCCGGGTTCGATTCCGGTCAAGGGCATGTACCTGGGTTGCGCACACATCTCCAGTAGGAGATGTGCAGGAGGCAGCTGATCGATGTTTCTCTCTCATCGATGTTTCTAACTCTCTATCTTTCTCCCTTTCTCTCTGTAGAAAATCAATAAAATATTGATTTAAAAAAATAAATAAATAAATACCTGCAATCAATATGTATTTGAAAAGTATAGGTAGATAAAATAATATTAGGCAAATTGCTCCCTTGTAGGAACTTTGGGCAAAAAAACTTTTTAACTACCTTTAAATAGAGAGGCCTGGAGATCTGAAAAATATTTCTGATTTACATAAGGAAGCAGATGTCAGGATAGCAATTCCAATTTTAAAAAATAGTGCTTCTAAACATAAACTTTATATGATAAAATAAGGTAAAAATAATTTAAATGCTTAGTACTGCAGAAAACAATTAAGTGAAAGCAAATAAAACAGGCCTTGAGATGGTATGGGTGAATCTAACCTCAGAAAAGAGTTGAGAAAGAGTACAGACATGAGAATGTTTCATTCACTCTCAGTGTGAAAAGAATAATAGCCCACATGTAAACTAAAGAATGTATATGAGCTTAATGAATTGAAAGAAGTTCTGTAATATCTTACCTACTACAAAAGTTCTTCTAACAATAATGTTTATATGGTAAAAGATACTAAGACTGTGATATGGATTAACAAATTGATGGCTGAGATAAATACAAATGAAATGCATAACTGATATATGAGGCTTTACCAAAGCC
>NW_006296625.1:3926285-3933836 GCF_000327345.1 Myotis davidii | reverse complement strand
TGATGGTGGGAAAATGCTCAGAAGAAAAATTTTGTAAATGGAGAGACTATGGCAATGTGATATACTACAGGCCTGGTACACAAATTCATGCACAGGTGGGGTCCCGCCAGCCCACACTGATTGGGGCCGATCAGGGCCAGGCCAGCTGGTGGGAGGGGATGTGGGAGGTTGGCCGCCAGCTTCGCCCCCAATCGGGGCCCAATCTGGGCTGGGCCAGCGGGGGAGGCGGGAAGGGCCATGGGAGGTTGGCCAACCGGCCCCACCCCAAGCAGGGCCGGGGGGGCTAATTGGGGGTGGGGCTGGGCAGGCAACCTCCCACAGCCCCTACCCCCAGCCGGCCAGCCCCACCTCCCAATCGGGCCGGTTGGCTAGCCACAGGGTACTTCATAGCGACTGGTCATTCCGGTCATTCAGGTCGAACAGGTCACTTGGCTTTTGTATATATAGATGGCCAGTGTGTGTTATGGCAGCTCCTGCATTGAGCATCTGCCCCCTGGTGATCAGTGTGCATCATCGCTACCAGTGGGACTTAGCCTTTTATATATATAGATAAACTGAGCAGCAAAAAGTATCTCAAGGCCCTGAAAATGATTGTGCACATTTTGGAAACCATATATATAACCAGAGCATTTTGAATAAACATACATAGAACTATAGGTAATAACAAAATCAACTATAAAAAGATAATGCTGCTTATCATAAGAAAGGAATTCTCTGATATTGGATAAATTTGAGGCCTACATTTTTGTACATTAGACTTGAATTTTAAGATAGCTCACAGATAGCAATAATCAAAATATTAACTATGTATTCAAGCCAGATTATTTCCATTAGAATCCCTGAGTGAAACAGTATCTAATACACATTATTTTCTCACTAGAGGCCCAGTGCATGAATTCATGCACCTTGAAAGGAACTGTGGGCTGTGAGGCTGCAGTTGGCACAGCGGCGGGTCTCAGCCCATCCTCTGTGGCCCTGCCTGGCCCCTCCCACCGCACTCCCTGGTACTCTGTCTGCCACAGCCCTGCTCCCACCACCACCACTCCCACATGCTGATGGCACCAGCCCCGCTCACACCCACTGACAGCACAGTGATTGGGGCCAGTGCTAACAGCAGGTGCAAGCTGGGCCAGTGCCATCAGCGGGTGTGAGTGGCCGCTGCTGCCCTGATTGCCCCTCAGGAGCAGGGGGAGGTAGAGAGGCCCTGAGGGGTGATCGGGGCCAGCAGCCACTGTTCGTACCCACTGATGCCATCGAGCGATCGGAACCAATACCGGGTACTAGCAGCAGGTGCAAGTGGGGCCATCGCCAGCAGCAGGTGTGACCAGCAGCTCTGACACTGGCAGCAGGTGCGAGCAGGGACAGTGCCGGCAGCAGATGCAAGTGCCAGGCAGGACCATGGCGCTTGGGAGCAAAGAATTTTCAGTAACCACCAGAGGCTCGCCCCAATTACAGTGACCAGCACCCTGCATTGGTCTGGCACCCCTGCTCACCTGCTCTACCATCCTGCCGCAGCCAACGCCCACCATGTTCTGCACTCTGCTGCCAATGCCCGCCATGTTTCCATGTGTGCCCCTTGGTGGTCAGTGCATGTCATAGCAACCAGTTGTTCGGTTGTTCCTCAATTGTCTATTTGCATATTAGCCTTTTGTTATATAGGATAATGCATTTACTTAATTATTATATTATGAAGCATTTTTTAATGATTACAGAGTTTTAGTGTTATAAATTGGGAAAGATATCTGGAAATGGCTGTGGTGATGGTTACACAACAATATGGATGTACTTAATAACACTGAATAGTACACTTAAAATGGTTAACATAGTAAATTTTATGTTATGTTTATTTTAACACAATTTAAAAAATTGGAAAAAATTAGAGAGACATCAGTGGGGGAAAAACATAAGAATGGTACAGGATCAAACCATTTTATATATTAAAATTATCAGGGGATTATGCAAAAATGACATACAGACACAGACTACTACAGTTTGGCGATTACCAGAGAGAAAGGTGGGTACGGTGAGAGAGAAGAGGGGAAATGGGCTATAAATGGTGATAGAAGGATACTCGATTTTGGGTGGTGAACTCACAATGCAATACACAGATGATGCATTATAGAGTTGTACACTTGAAACCTGTATAATTTTATTGAACAATGTCACCCCAATAAATTCAATAAAGTTTTTTTAAAAAGTTATCATGTATAATTTAGGAACAGTCATGAAAACTTAAGTATTAAATGTACTGAAATAAAACAGAAAAATGTTAAATAATGCAATTTTATCATCAAGCATTAAAAACCTAAGTGATATTAATAAACTCATGCATCTAGAAATAAATTGATGCATCAGTACATATTCTGATAACAGTAAAAAACAATTTAATTACCACTTCTTTGTATGAATACATATATTATAAAAGTTTTCTCTGTGTTCCATTGATTTTTTTATCTAATGCATAAAGAAATAATTTTATGTATCTGGTACATTCCTTTTGGAAACAGTTCTCCATGGCCTCTCATGTTTCTGCATAACTTCGTGAGAAAAGGCACTAACTGCCTTTGTTCTATCCTCTTTTTAACGATGCTTGTATTGAAAATAGCTTTAGAAGATACACATAGTTTCTCAGTTGGGAGCAAGAACAGATTTCCCTTTTGAGAAAGGGACAGGTATAAGCCCTTCAAATTCCCAAAGTTCAAGGTTCTTCTACTTACATGGAGTCCACTGCATAAACCATGTCATCTTGCTTCCTTTATATCACCCTGTGGAAACTGTGACTTGGGAGGTTAGAACCAAAATGCTACTCTTCTGACTACTGTTATTGCTCTGAGTTTTACCATTGTAATTAGCTAGTTACTAATAATAGGAAAGGAGCAAAAGGAAGGCCAGACATTATAAGCATGGCTATCTGGGCAGCTTCACCAGGAAGCTGTAATTTCACACTCCCCAGGGAACTACAGGTCCATTTCCTGCAAATCAATGGGGGAAGGGACTAGACCAAGGGGAGATGGGTGCATATGCAGTAAAGTCAGGGTGATGTAGGGAAGGTGCCTGTCGGTCTAACCTGGAACAGAGATCACAGACCAGGGCAGGTGGGGCCACCGCAAGCCGAAAAATTTTGGGAATACATCATCCCCCAAACAAAGAAGTTCTCTCTCTCTCTTGGATCTTGGCTCTCTTGTTGCTCTCTTGTTGCTCTGGTTTTGCTCCTGCTTTCTTGCATTCATCCATGTTCCCTCCATTTCTTGTGGCCCTAGAGACTGCATGGCCTGCAGCCTTGTGGGCCGCACATGCAATGGACTGATGGACTGCAGCTGGAAATGCAAACTAAGCTACTCTGATGCTGGATTGGACTATGCAAATATGGAATGGAAACTCTGGGCGATGGCTTTAATCCTAGCTCCGCTGGAAGCAAAATGGAACTTTTCCTTGGCAGGACAGAGGGAAATAAGAGGTTGGAAACTTGGGTCTAATCCCCACACAAAGAAATATCACTCATTCTCCCATGCAAGGCTCAGAAAATCCTTCTTCTCATGACACTGCAAGAAGCCCACTTCCACCAGCAACAGATGGAGACATGGAGAGTTCCCCACCAATAACATGAGTAATAAATGCTATTCTGTCTCTGAACCAGGAATCTTGTATCTTCAACCACATCGAGGGAACTGTCAGACAATTTGTTTTCTGGCAATTGGGTAAAATCTCAGATCCTTGTCACTCTGTTATACGTGTTTTAATGCATTAAGTAATGTTTAGTCATAAAAATATTAAAAGGAATTGAAAAATGTGTTTTATTTCTAAATATTTGAAAAATCCGTTTCATAGTTGTTTCTACAAATACTATGAATTATCACAGATACTCTACATCTGTTTCTTCAGTTCTGCTTTTACTTCTAATTACTTGATTTTAATGATTTCCACGAAAAGTATTACTGAGAAATCATTCCTACTTGACTAAACTACCAAGGTTTAATTATGCCCAGTTCATATAACCACTAGTAATATAACCGGAGGTGCCTAAATATGAGAGGAGATGAGATTGAATAATGACAAATATGACTCTCTAAAGCTGCCATCATGAGCAGGGAATCGAGAAGAACAGATGCTATTTTTCTGAAGGGTTCTTTATTATTCTGGGCACCAACACTAGAATGTATCTTAGTAATTCACCCTGTTTAAATCATCCCAATAGCAGTTATTAACTGTTAATATGTCTATGCCTCAATTTCTTCTTAACAAAAAAAAAATACAATCAATAGTCAAATTACAATTATGTTCTGAAAACTGCTGAGCAAATGTACTGAGTTCTTTACATAAAAGGCATTATAGATGAAAATTACTATTTGCTTTCAACACTCCTCCTGAGGGACTGCCTTTGTGTTGCACTCCAAAGAAAATGCAATTTGTTCCCAGTAGGTAAGCTTCTTTCCTATTCACTACTTGATGGATTAGGATGAGTACCACATCTCTCTAAATTACATTTTCTCTCACTTCTAAGAATTTATAAATTTTATAAGTCAATGTCTTAACTAGTCTCTCAGCAGGTATGGATTTTGCAATTCACCAAGCTTCCATTTAGATTTCCTCTATCTAATTTGTATTAAAATAAATTATCATTTCACTAATTTGAGTTTAACAAATATATGGGAATTAGTTAACCCCCACTAATATAACATTTTGTTATTAATTTTCATAAAAACTTTATAAAATACCTGATGCAAAGATAAGTTTTATTTTATTTCATTTTTCAGTTTGGGATAAGTGCTGTATGGAGAAAAATATGGTAAAATTAAGAAAAACTGAGGCTAAAGTGATAAACTGCAGGAGGTTTTCAACTTTGCCTTGAGCAAAACTTAAAAATGAAGCCAAACAATCTGATCTTATATATAAAAACATGAAAGTCACAGAGCTGTCTTCTTGGCTCTGCTTAGACTGCAGCGGTTCTCAACCTGTGGGTCGCGACCCCTTTGGCGGTCGAATGACCCTTTCACAGGGGTCGCCTAAGACCATCCTGCATATCAGATATTTACATTATGATTCATAACAGTAGCAACATTACAGTTACGCAGTAGCAACGAAAATAATTTTATGGTTGGGTCACAACATGAGGAACTGTATTTAAAGGGCCAGAGGTTGAGAACCACTGGCTTAGAGCCTTCTTTTTCTACTGAAATGCTTTCATGCCCAAACTCCTATTTTTAATGATTTCTTTTATATCAAGACTAGAATCACCCAGCTGGCATGGCTCAGTGGTTGAGCATTGACCCATGGACCAAGAGGTCACTGTTTTGATTTCTGGTCATGGTACATGCCCGGGTTGAGGACTCGATCCCCAGAATGGGGCATGCAGCAGGCAGCCAATCAAAGATTCTCTCTCATCATCAATGTTTCTATCTCTCTCTTCCTCTCCATTTCTCTCTGAAATCAATAAAACATTTTTTCAAAAAGACCAGAATTCAAGAGCTGTCTTCTTGGCTCTGCTAGACTGCAGCAGTTCTCAAAACAATTTCTTAAAACAAAGAAATTGGGTCTAAAGAAAAAAAATAACATATCAATTTGTTTCATATTATCAAAGAATTAAATTTTGATTACTCATGGGTTTTTGTTAGCTGCTGTCAGAAAGTCTAATACTAAATTGAATGTGTTATTAAATAAATAACTACCTCAAGGGGCTGCTCTATATCTTTTATTCTTCTAGATAGTCTTTGCGTTCTTTTCCATTTCTATATTACTATACTTCATTAAGTTTGGAAAGCACATTAAAGCACCTTTTTTCCATTTCTATGTGTCTGAAGGAAAAAATGGGTCTTACACTAACGACATCCTGCGCATCCCCTGGTTGCCCCTCAACATCCACTCTCCACCCATTGGACCTGCTTGCTCTCTGGCTTGAGTTCTGGCCAGAGTGTGCTTGTATCCTCTGGGTTCTCTTGTCCTCTGGGTTCCAGTAGATTCCCTGAGTGGGATGCTCTGGGAGTAGGTCAGAGGAAAAAAGTGAGAGAATGTATTCCTTCTGCTCCTGCTTGACAGGCTTTTATAAACAATAACTCTACTCCTCTTCTTAAGAACATAGCTCTTGTCTGGCTGCTAATCTCCTATAGCATTAGTTCTCACAATAGCTTATTCCCTAGACCTTTACACTAAGGGTTACTGAGGGCTTCAGTTGTTGCTAGATCATGGTTGTTTTGCAGCCCCCTTGTTTCTTGCATCAAAATTTCCACACCTTTGTAAATTGTCCCTTTTTTAAATTTTCTTAACTTTCATGAATGTGCCATTTCCTTCTTGATAGGATCTAATTTATACCAGAGGTGTCCTGAGGAAGCAGCTATCAAAATGGAATTCTGGGATATGGTTGCAAATATCATCAATGATCACATTTGCTGAGGAAAATCAGACACTGGTAATCCATTGCATGCTCTCACATCATGTTTGCTCAGTTTGATACTAGTAATGGTAGGGATGGAGAGCAAGGAGAAAGCAAGCAATTGGCAGATGATGAGGCTGTGGTATGTGGTCACTATGGTGACAGTAGTGATTAGTAGATTATAGGGTGAGGTGGCTGTTCTAAGTGCCCTTGCTTAAGTACACAAAGGAAAGTTCTTATTGAAAGCCATGAATTCAAATTAAAGGCACAAGTAGAAAATCAGGAAAACTACATTGGCTTTAGTGAAATATAATATTGGCTGTGACAGTGAATCACTTATGAATGAGAATCAAGTGCAGCTATTAATAAAAAGTTGCAGAGTTGCTGCATCAATTTTCAGTACCCTTTATGCTAAAGAAATGAAACAGTTCCTCCTCCCTCCATCTGAAAGAAAATCACACACTGATTTCACTTGGGGAATTTGTCTCATGATGTCATATAAATTCTCCTCAGGAGCTTCCCTTACCACCTCCTTGCCTCCGGGCCCATAAATTGAATTAGAACCCAGAATATCCCAGAAGGTAGACAAACTGTGTCCTCTGAAGACCCAGTTTATAAACCAAATTGGGAAGATCTCGTCAATTTGTAAGTGTAGGAATTCAGAGAACAGGTACATATTCCCAATGTGTTAAAACAAGGAGGACAAAAACACACTGGCCAACTTTATTTAAGTAAGTATTTTACCTTGGATTCAGTATTTAATGTGTTGGCTCAAGCACCTGAGAGTAGTGTCAACAATCTGATGTGTTGGTTAATTGAAACTTGAACTCAACAGTGCCTACAGTCAATTGAGATGCCAGAACTCCCCTGGCATACAAAGACAGAAGAAGTTATAGGGCCCAGGGAGATGAAACAGATCCATTATGTACAAGCTAATCAACGACCTCCTAACCACATCTTATAGAAGGGCTCAAAGGACACTTACTTCACTGAGACATTAAGAAATGTATTATCAAGGAGCTCCTGGTATTATTGAAAACTCCACAGTCTAGAGATTGGCAGAAGGGTGCATGGTAAAAATTATTTCCTTGATATAAACAAAAATAATCGGACCACAGAGTGGCGGATTCCAGAAAGTAGCAGTCACCATCAGAGTCAAAGGGGTTGATCAAGGACAGGGAAAG
>NW_006296625.1:3919939-3926248 GCF_000327345.1 Myotis davidii | reverse complement strand
ACAGCGGGGTTCTACGGCAATGGCTACTGAGTCATGAGGTCTCTAAAGATAACCTGGGCAAGAATCATGGACTCTTCCCCAGGTTACAAACCTGAAGCCCCTCCGATGAAAGAAAGGCCATGTCTAATGAAGGACTCTACAGTGTATATTCTTTACAGAGTCATACTCGGAAGTTTGCTTCAGGGGGCAGTTCAGCTATTTGTCAACATTTCTATAAATTAAAGGAAATAAAATGCCTAAACTTTCTAAGAGATATTAGATATTTTCTCTGAACTCCTGCCAATCTCCAGAGATCAAAAAAAACCCACTGTAGCCCAGCTCTCTCTAAAAATCAGTAAAAACATATTCTAAAAAACACATTGTAGACAACTGGTCAGAGTCAGGACTCATACAACTTAGGTGACAGATACAGCTTTGGCCTCAGTTCAATGGGACTATAAACCTCTCCTACAGTTATGTCCCCAAGCCCAGAATTCATAGTAAGAAGAGATATAATTAGTAACTAGAAGACCCTTGCATTGGCTCCTGAAAATCAATAGAGTGATGACTCCTCTGATGGGAGGGCCAGAGGATGCTTTTAGAACTACCCACCCACCTCACTGACAAAATGAGACTAAAAGCATTTTCAATTGGGATATTCCTGAAAGTTTGAAGATATCAGGGCCATTACCAAAGATTCATAGGATGTGGTAGAGGTAATGATGAATGTCATATTCCCACTTATTATACTTCTGACCACCGAAAAAATAAGATTGAGCCAGTTCATAAACAATGACTGTGGATTATTATCATCTTCATCAGGTGATGATACTAATTCAAGGTGCAAATTTTACTGCGCAAAAACAAAAGAGTAAATCAACGTAGCCCCTGACAGCTAACAGGCAGCTATTAACCAAAAATTCTTTTATTTTCTATGCCACTTCGTAAAGGTAACCAAAAGCATCTTGTCTTCTAATGTCAGTGATAGCAGTACACCCTCAATACCACATAACAAGGTAATATCAATTCTTCTTCTCCCTGCCATTAAAGAGTCTACCATGTAGCCTTCTTCTTATCCCACAGAACATCATTCTGATTCATTACAGAGAGAAAATCCCACAATTATCTAGAGCAGCGGTTCTCAACCTGTGGGTCGCAACCCCTTTGGGGGTCGAACGACCCTTTCACAGGGGTCGCCTAAGACCATCAGAAAACACATAGCTAATTACATATTGTTTTTGTGATTAATCACTATGCTTTAATTATGTTCAATTTGTAACAATGAAATTGGGGGTCACCACAACATGAGGAACTGTATTAAAGGGTTGTGGCATTAGGAAGGTTGAGAACCACTGATCTAGAGTCTTCTATGAGGTAGAGAGTCACTAGAGGGGTCTGCCAGATTATAAATATATATATATACACACACACACTATAATGGTAACAGATTTCCTGACCCTTTTACTGAGTAACCCATAAGGTTTATAGCTTTGAGGAGAAACATTAAGAAACACAAGGCTCTGCAGCAGGTGCAGACACACAGGGCAAGCTGCCCTGATTGCTGGGCCTTATGATCCAACAGATCCAATAATATGGCCAGTATCTAAAGCAAACTGAGAAGTTATATGAAACTTATTGCAAACTCCAATAGGGAACTCATGGTACAAATCCCTAGGGTTTTAGAATGAGGCCACACTACATACTGCCCATACTTACTCTCCATTTGAAAATTTGTTTCTGGTGGCAATTCGGTGTTTGATTATAGCACATCAAATAACTATGCCACCTAAATTCCTCATTTGGACTTGGTATTCCTTGGTATTCCATCGATTCATAACATTTAATGTGCACAGCAGCATCCCATTGAATGGCACCGGGCCCCAGGTGCTCCAGGATGTAAAATTAAACTTTATGAGAACTTGTGGACACATGGGGAGTTTCCTGGAATGGAGGAAGAAAAATGCAGGCCAGGAATACAGATCGGTGTGCTTTGTCAGGTGAAATCAGCTGGAAATGAATAGTTGACTGCATTGTCTCCCCAGTTAGGATGGCCATAATATACAGCAATAAAAGCGTGTGCTCCTAGTTGGAAGAATTCTATGTAGAATATTTGATTGTTTATTTTACACTGGGGAAGAGATGGCCTGAGGTATGAACCTACACTTATTTAGAGTTTCTAGCCTGTTGGTCAAAGACCTACATAGAAGAATATTTTAAAGTGAGCGTGGTAGCACAAAGAGTTAATTGTCAAATCAAATTCAGACAAATCATAGATGTTATTCAGTAGCAACATTCAGATATAGTTCAGAGGATAATCACTGGGCCCAGGCAGGGATAAAACTTCATGAATTCAACAAGGCTAGTTTAAATATCATAAATGCTAAATATAAAAGGATACACCTAAGTTTCTGTTGTGACATTATTTCAAATCAAAACCCAGCCAGATAGTCTGAGGCATGCTAATTACATTGAACACATCCCATAATGGAGAGGACCTCAATTTATCTTTATGAAAAGAAACACATATTTCATAATTATTTATTTTTTTAATATATTTTTATTAATTTCAGAGAGGAAGGGAGAGAGAGAGAGAAACATCAATGATGAGAATCATTGATCAGCTGCCTCCTGCATGCCCCCTCCTGGGGATCAAGCCTGCAACCTGGGCATGTGCCCCTGACCAGAATCAAACCCAGGATCCTTCAGTCCATAGGCCGATGCTCTATCCTCAAGCCAAATGAGCTAGGGCATATATTTCATATTTATATCTGCCTTCTCTGCCTACAAAATTTGTGACAGCATCATCATTTCCAGTTTTACACAATTCCTTGGTACACTATACTTCTAACCAAGGAATTTATTTTATAGCAAAGAAGGTTTGCAATGAGTTTATAATTGGAGTAGCTACTGGTCTTATAGGAGTACCAACTCCAGAGGCAACTGGGTTGATATAATGATCTCATAGCCTCCTGAAGTCTCTGCTATTTGTCATCTAAGGGACAACACTGCATTATCTAACAAAATACGGAAAATGCCTGAAGCCAGCAACCAATATATGACACTATTCCCCCAAAGCCAGGAATGTATGGATCTGGAAATCAAAGGGTAGAAGTCATCCCACCGAAGGAATTCTTTATTCCTACCCTTTCAACCTTGGACTTGGTGGATCTGAAGTACTTATTCTTCAAGAGAGAAATGCTTCCACCAGGAAACACAATCATGAGTCCATTAAATTAGAACTGAGAGAATATTACTAGTTCTCTATCATCGTTGCAACAACTTTAGTGTCCTCCAACAACACAGACTGATTATCCCGCAGCTCTGTAGGTCAGAAGTCCAGCATGGACCTCACAGCGCCAAAATCAAGAAGCCAGCAGGGTTGCATTCCTCTTTAGGAGCTCTAGGCGAGAATTCCTTTCCTGACTTGTACCATGTATAGAGGCTTCGCACATTCACTCATGGCTCCCTTCCTCCATCCTCACACCAGCAATGTTGCATCTCTTCAGACATTCTTCTGTAGTCATGGCTTCCTCTGTCTTCCCTTTACTGCCTCCTTCCATTTTTAAGGATTCTTGTGAGCTCACATAGATAATCCAGGATTATCTTCCTATGTTAGAGTCAGTTTATTAACCACCTGAATTCCATCTGAAATTGAATTCCAAACCTAATTCAATTGAATTTCGTGTTGAATTTAATTCCATTGAATTCCAAAGTCAATCATCCCACCAGATTAAAGATCCAACTAGTCAACATCCTGGTGGAAGGTAAGAGAAACACACAATGGGGCATGGAAGGAAAAAGAGCGTTTATCAGCTTAGATCTTGAGATCAACTACATATGAGAGGGCTACAGTAATTATGTTTCATGTAAATTAATTATTTATTTCCTCCTTTTTTTCTTCTATCACATCTGAATGATGCAGGTAATCCTAATATTTTAACTTAAGCAAAAAGTGAGATTAAGACTGTAGTGATATCCTGTAATGAGACAACTCTGTTTTCCCTGTTGGATAAGTATGGAGGCTGATGGTCCAAGAAATAGGTAGCCTCCATTTGCCCTCTATAGTTACTTTCTACTCTCCCCAACTTACTCTGAGTTCTGAGAGGTGACATCTGTGAACTGTTCCTCCAGGGTCTCTTAAGTCCGGCACCATTTTTTAATTCAAAAATACATTAGCAAGAGATAAGAGGTCAGGGGGAGACACAGGACAAAGTATTTATTGCTGAATTCCTCCCTGACAAGTATGCAGCAGTGGCTGCATCCCTCCAGTCATGGCCATTAATTCCAATATGCAAGCTTTCTACACAACATCTGCTATTGCAGGTTCTCATAACTGCTCCTCCTCTTCTCACTTCAAGGCCAGGGACAGAAATGGCTTCCAACTGTTGGGAGTTTTAGCATCCCCTTGTTATTCTCCTTACCCTGCCTACCCCTTTGGAAACTGTATCTTTATTAAAATCTTTTTAATTACTCTCTTAGGATAGAGAACATCTGTTTCCTGTGTGAATCCTGAGACATATGACAAGTGCATATTTTTAATGATGTAGCCAACTCACATCTACCTACTTTTGATCTTTTAAATTTACCTCTTAAAGGGGTCACACACAATATCTCACATGCAGGTATTCACCCTAAGCTCCAATAGAGGGGCAAAGACTAGAGTGGACTGGAGTTATACAGGGAGAGATTGGGTTGAGTGGTTTCAGGAGGAGGGTTAAACGGCCAGCTGCTATTGTCCATGTACTGAGTCTCTCTTATATCATCGACAGATATCATCTCATCAGGATCCAGCACTGCCCTCCATAGAGTGTTGGCTTGGGGAGATCCATTGGCCCCAGGCCTGCCCTGCCAAGCTCCTGTCCTGCTAAGGAATCAGCTAAGCTGTGGGCAGCCTAGGCCCACTGCAGTATTTCTTGGAAGACTCTCGATGAGAGAGAAACATTGTTCGACTACCCGCTGCATGCCCTCTACTAAGGATCAAGCTCTCACCCTGAGCATGTGCCCTGACCTGGAATTGAAGCTGTGGCCTCCTGGTTCATGGGTCAATGCTCAGTCACTGAGACATACCAGCCAGGCACGTTGAATCTATAGTGTGTTGATTGCTGGGGGAGGAGGGGCAGGGAAAGGTGGAGGAGGGCATGGGGGGGATAAATGGTGATGGACTGAGACTTGACTTGGGATAGTGAACATATACTACAGTGTTGTATAATTGTGTACCTGAAACATGTATACTTTTGTTAACAGTATCATACCAATAAATTCAATAAAAAAAAGAGAAAGAGTGATAATAAGAGAATACTATGAACACCTGTGTGCCCATAAGCTTGACAAGTTAAATATAAAATACCTAAGTTCTTTCAAGAAGAAATAAATAACTTGGTATATCTTATTGTGAATTAAAGAAATTAATTTTCTAGTTACAAACTTTCCAACAAGAAAAAAACCCAGGTCTAGATGGATTCTCTGATGAATTCTAAAAACATTTAAGAAAGAAACAAAGCCAAATTTAAACAATACCTTGCGGAAAACCATATAATACATGGTAACACCTTGCAACTCATTTTATGAGGCCGCAGAAATCACAGACTAGAATAAACACAATACCAGAACTATACAAAGATATCAAAGACATGAACATTATAAACAATAATTCTCAAGAATACAGACTCAAAAATTCTCAATAAAATATTAACAAATCAAAAGCGGCACTATACTTCAATAAAGCCGTTCTAAAAAAGGATAGAGAACCTAGTGTTAGCTTTCAAGGTGAATGAAGAAGAAAAAATGAAATTTAAAACATGTGCACAAGTGACCTTGACATTTTAACCGTATGGCATATGGATGCAAAGTCTTATCTGTCCTGCTTCTGACTAAAACAGAAAAAAAAAATAATGGGAACAAAACCAAAGCATCCTTACTTTCTCAGCAGAAAGCTTCTCAGAAGCCAGAAAACAACAGCATATGCTTAAGAGTGTGTGAAGTTCAGGGACCTCTATCAGTCAGGTCATTTCACCATGCCTAGGGAATTACTAAATTTACAAATACACACTGATATGATGTCCTCGTTTTTTTTTTAATCTTTATTGTTGAAAGTATTACATAAGTCTCCTTTTTCTCCCATTGACCTCTGCCCAGCTGCCCTGAGCCCCCAACACATGCCCTTACCCCCCACTGTCTGTGTCCATTGGTTATGCTCATATGCATGCATGCTCCTTTGGTTGATCTCTTACTCCCTCATCCCCACCTTCACTCATAGGTTGGACAGTCTGTTCAATGCTTCTTTGTCTCTGGTTTTGTTTTTGTTCATCAGTTTATGTTGTTCATTCTGTT
>NW_006296625.1:3903364-3919545 GCF_000327345.1 Myotis davidii | reverse complement strand
CTTTTGTTAATTTGTATTAGTTTCTTATATCTTTTGGAAATTAACCCCTTATCAGATGTTTCATTGGGAAAATACAGTGGTCTCTCTTGTTGTTTTGTTTATGGTTTCTTTTGCTGTGCAGAAAGGTTTTATTTTGATGTAGTTCCATTTGTTTATTTTTTTTCTTAGTTTCCATTGTCTTAGGAGCCGTATCAATGAAGAAATTGCTTCGGCATATGTCTGAAATTTTGTTGCCTTTGGATTCCTCTAGTATTTTTATGGTTTCCAGTCTTACATTTAAGTCCTTTATCCATTTTGAGTTTATTTTTGTGTATGGTGTAGGTTGGTGGTCTAGTTTCATTTTTTTTGCATGTATCTGTCCAATTTTCCAACACCATTTATTGAAGAGACTAAGGAGGCAAGAGCATACAATGGAATGTCCCTCATTTTATAGTCAATCCTGAGTAAAATAAGCAAGACCAGTTTTAATGAAAAATCCTATAGTAATTCAATTAAGTTAGATTTAAACCACTCTTTTTCACTGTCAGAATAAAAAAAAGACTTCGAATCATTCTAAGCAATTAATTTGAACATAACCACCACTCACTTTTTTTCTGTAAAAGTATCAGTCCAGTCACCATGATTGCATTCATAGCTCCTGAATGCAATTTAGTAAATGCATTTACTTGTAATTTTACATTTACTATTTCATTTGAGTAATTTTTAACCTACTCGGCCTCCCCTGTTTGACCCAAGGGTGGCAACTTTATCATTTATCTCTGCAACCCAATCACATAACACACTGCCTAGAAATAGCAATTAATAAATATTCATAAAATAAAGAAATGATGGTGTCTGATTTCTATATCTAAAGTATTTTCCACCAATGACAATGATAGTTGCTCAATATAAATATTGAGTGCTTACCATGAATCAGATACCTTTCTAAACATTTTACATAACATTCACTCATTTAATCTTAACAAATACCTTATGAGATAGATGGTATCTCTTTTTTCCAGATAAGAGAGTACCTGTAAATACTTAAATAAACAGCCATTTATTTTTACTTGTTCATAGAGAGATAAGACAGCATGAGTTTATATTCCACCATCCCCTTTGTTAAGTAGCCCTGAAGAGCAAAACAATTATGAACTTGATCTTTCTCCTGTAGTGCCACTTTATTGCCCCCTTCAGTACCTGGAGATACTGACAGACCAACCACCCTAAGGCAGCATCCTTTCATCACAGGTCATCTACATAAAAGCTATTTCCAGGGCACCAACATAACACTGGGATACAATAAACGACTGTTTGTTGGATTTGCCCAACGTTCAGATATGTGTAGCGGAGAGTCTAAATGGGATTTTAGAAACAAAATGAGTTGTCTGAATAGGTTCAAATCTCCTATGGAAATACTGAAAATATTGACACAGTTAATTCTGTATGTATGATACAGATGTTTCACATTCTTCCTGTCAGCCTTTCTTCTCTCATCATAGGGACTTAAGGTAGAACTCTGACCCTGCATCTGACCCATTTCCTTCACAATAACATCCGCCTCCTCCTCTTTACCTTAAATAAATAGCTTAGATCTTTACCTGATGCAATAGCTGTTGTCCTTCTTGTATTCAAATGTCATCCCAATACTAAAATATTGTTCTGTATGTATGATACAGATGTTTCACATTCTTACTGTCAGCCTTTCTTCTCTTATCATAGGGACTTAAGGTAGAGCTCTGACCCTGCATCTGACCCATTTCTTTCACAATAACATCCGCCTCCTCCTCTTTACCTTAAATAAACAGCTTAGATCTTTACCTGATGCAATAGATGTTGTACTTCTTGTATTCAAATGTCATACCAATACTAAAATACTATCTAAGTATTTTCCATACATCCCTATTGAAAATTTCTGTTGTATTCATCTGTCACATTTATATATTGTGTCTTTTACATTTTCTCTTCAGAACTACACAATCTGTTCATTGTAAGGAATCTCTTGCCTGCTGAAAAAGAAGCAATTTCTGATCTGTTGGGATTAGGGAGTTGTTTGTTACCATAATGTAAGGCTATCCAAATGGACAACTATAGAATTATCTACAGAAGAGGATGAACAGAGTCAGAAAAGTAAAATGACAGAATAATCCAACAACTGATCTTCTGATCAGTTCTCAGATCAATTCTGATCAGTTCTTCTAAGCAACTGGTCTTCAGGATGTCTCTTGGATTTAATAAAACATTTTATAAAATAGTAGAAAATCTAAAATTTGTTTTAATATATTTGAGGGGGGGAAAGTCTAAATAGATGAAACAAGTATGCCAAAATCTTGATAATTGTTAAATCCAGGCTATGCTGTATTCTCTCCACTTTTAAATACATTTGAAAATTTGTATAAAACAAAATTATAGGTAAATCCTACAAAGATATGAATAAAATATAACACACTTGTCTTCCTTTTACATTAGTTTCTATATCAGCAAGTTCAGAATAACTTTTTCACAAAAAATTCAGGCAAACAGTGCCAAAAATATGAATGAATACTAAAATAATAGTTAACCAAAGATTTTCTTAAATATTGTCAAACATGGTAATACTTGGATGCATCCAAATGGTATTATATCTTGCTCTTCAAACCAAGGTAGCCTGTAATGTCAGATCTTGTTGCTAAATGTATTAAGATACCAGAGTGGTATCTTTATTGTCTTCTATAACCATAGCATAGGCAGATGACACATTGTTCTGATTTAATGGCACTATTTGCTAACTATGAAGTTAAAAATATTTTTTTCAAAGTCTGACCTTCACCTGTAGAAAGAGTTGGAGAAATACTTGTACATTAGCACAAAGATTTAATTTAAGATACTCATTGCAGTATTGCTAACAGCTATTGAAAATTTGAAACAGTCTTAATATCCACACTAAGTAAGAGGCTAAATAAACCATATTCCATAATATACCCATATAATGGAATATAGAAGCTTCTACTTTTAGCCATCTATTCATTATTGTGAATCAAACAGCTTCTCAACCCTACCCACCATGGAATTATGACTTTTATTGTTCCTCACGTTAAAGTTTTAGAACAAATGGTTTTCAAACCCTTTCAGGACTTTTATGGCTTATAAGCATATATACTACCTGAGATATACGTTTTACAACCATTATAAAATATGAGAAACTAGAGGCCTGGTGCACAAAAATTTGTGCACTCAGGGGTAGGGGGTCCCTCAGCCCGGCCTGTGCCCTCTCGCAGTCTGGGACCCCTCGGGGGATGACCACCTGCTGGTTTAGGCCCGCTTCCTGGGGGATTGGGCCTAAGATGGCAATTAGACATCCCTCTGCCAGCCTGGCAGCCCTCGGGGGATTTCCCAGTCCTTCTGCTGTTAGGGTCAGTTTGCATATTACCCTTTTATTATATTATATAGGATAGAGGTCTGGTGCACGGGTGGGGGCCAGCTGGTTTGCCCTGAAGGGTGATCCGGATCAGGGTGGGGGTCCCGCTTGGGTGCCTGGCCATCCTGGGTGAGGGGCTGATGGTTGTTCGCAGCTGGTCACACCCCCTTCAGCGTGGGGGTCCCCACTGGGGTGCCTGGCCAGTCTGGGTGAGGGGCTGAAGGCTGTTTTCAGGCTGGTGGGTGACTGAAGCTCCCAGCCTTGACTGGGATCAATTGTAGGCATGAAAATTCATTTTTATATGAGAAGAGTTAAGGGGCTATAATCTTAAACTGGAAGTCTAAAGCTTTTTTTTTTTTTTTTTTTTTTGCAAATATACAAAAGATTGAAAAATAGGCTAGTTTTCATATCAAAACCCATGAGACCAATTGAAATTATGAGGAGAGCTAGAGTGAGGCTATCCCTGAAGAGTATTAAAAATAAGAAAGGAAAATACAGAGTAACAAAAGAACTGATACCTGAGGGCTACACATAGTTGAATGTTGTGATGAAGAACTTAGTTCAAGCTTTGGCTTCCTTCTCCAGATGGAACACATCAATGGCTGGGTGGAATGAGGAGAATTGGGGGAATGTCTGCTTTAATATACACAGTATAGTTTTAGTCTCCAGACTATTTGCTCATAAATAATTGCCTAGTACAGCGGTTCCCAACCTGTGGGTCGCGACCCCTTTGGCAGTCAAATGACCCTTTCACAGGAGTCGCCTAAGACCATCCTGCATATCAGATATTTACATTATGATTCATAACAGTAGCAACATTACAGTTATGCAGTAGCAAAGAAAATAATTTTATGGTTGGGTCACAACATGAGGAACTATATTTAAAGGTTTTCTCATATAAAGAATGTAGATAATACCTGACCTATTTATTTCATTGTCAGTTGTGAAGATAAAATGGAAAAACAGTTTAAAAATTATAAATCCCTGTAAAAATGTGAGATATTTAATATTTCATATGCCAATTAGTGACCCACTTCTTTTGAGTAATAGTGTAAAACATCAAAATTCAGTCTGAAGTGGAAAATCTAAATTGTCTCTGAGAGTTTATTTTAACAGAATTCTACCTGTCCGAGTTAGGTCCCACATAATACAAGTGTTGGCATTTTACCTAAATATTCTAGTACAGCGGTTCCCAACCTGTGGGTCGCGACCCCTTTGGCAGTCAAATGACCCTTTCACAGGAGTCGCCTAAGACCATCCTGCATATCAGATATTTACATTATGATTCATAACAGTAGCAACATTACAGTTATGCAGTAGCAAAGAAAATAATTTTATGGTTGGGTCACAACATGAGGAACTATATTTAAAGGGCCAGAAGGTTAAGAACCACTGGCCTACTACAATGTGTATTATTAGGGAAAACTGACTTGGTGTCACTTTTCTCTCAAAACCTCTTTTACCCTCTAATTTTCCACTTATAAAATATGGAAAACAGGAGTTACCTCATAGTGTTGTTCTGTATGTCAAAGGATATAATGTATGTGAAAGTAGTTAGGATATTACAGAGTGCCATACAAAGTTCTATATTATTTAAAAGAAAAAATAGAAAGTTCTATGGGTGTCAATATAAAATCTGGTAGAAATCTAAAAAAAACATAAGATATAAGTGTGACATGAAACCCTGTATAAAATTTTGTTTTCTTCCTTAGGTTTGCAAATTAATTGTTTTACAAATATGAAACAAAAACAAATAAGAAAAATGGAATAGTTAAAAAACTATAATAATGATTCTTTTACACTTAAATTAGCCTTCTACATTTTCACTACTGAAATGTTCTCTTTTCAGTTGAAAAATAATGTGTATGATAACACTAATGAATTATGAATTTACCCTAAACACTAGATTATATGCCTAAAAATTTTCTTCCCAGCATTCCTCTCTTACTATCCTTAATTTAATGTTCATTATATTGTAAAGAATTTATTAGCACTTTTGTGATATTTAATAACAGTACTATACTTAAAAACAAGATGAAAAATAAGATCACTTTATTTGAGAGAAAACTAAATTTTCAAGAGGAAAAGGCTACATGTCTTATTTTTGTGACAATGATGACTTTAAGGATTAAAAGTATACATACTAAATGATCCTCAAAATATTTTCAATTATAGCATCATTAAACAAAGTGAAAACAAAAGTCAGAAAGTTGTCACATCAATTATTCAGCTACTTTTTTAAAAAGATATGATTTCTAAAAGCAATTTATCATGATCAGGGTCATTTTGTCTGGTAGCATTTATTGAGTGCTTACTATTACAGGCCTCTGTTTTCTGCTATACTATGGATTGCATCATCTAATCTCATGACGCTCTTATAAAATAAATTCTGTTTTTATCCCTACTTTATAAATTTAATTTTAAAAAACCTGTCATAAAAGGCAATTTGGCAGTTATTTATAAAAATATTAAAAAGGATTTTTTCTCATTTAGCCCAAAAATCCTAGTGGTAGTTTATTCTAGAAATATACATAGCTATGTATGTTTTATCATATGTAGGGGGTTACTCATTGCAGCTCTGTTTAGCAAATGATTAGAAACAATCCAAGTGTCCATCAACAGAAATCGTAAAAAAACACACCCATAAATCTATTCTAATTATCTTATGCTATTTAACAACCTACCCCAAAACTTAGTGACTTACATAAACAAACACTTATTTTTTTAATGTATCTGCAATTTGGACACAGCTCAGCAAGAACAGGTCATTGCTATTCTATGCAACATCAACTGAAGTCCCTTGACTAGGGGCTGGAGTGGCCATTTTTAATTTGGCTTTCACAACTGTCAAGTAAGTATTGACTATCAGCTAGAAGTTAGGCGATGCTGTGAGCCAGGGGCCGAGTCCTCTCCACCTGGATTTCTTGGGCTTAAGCTGGGTCTAAGAGCTAGCATTTCACAGGAATCAGAAGGAAGCTGAATATCCCTTTATACCCAGCCTCTAAAGTCCACAGTATCACTTCCATCTAAGATACAAATCCTCCCATATTGAAAGGAAGGTATAACATCTTCTTTTTAAAAAAATATATTTTATTGATTTTTTTACAGAGAGGAAGGGAGAGGGATAGAGAGCCAGAAACATCAATGAGAGAGAAATTATCGATTGGCTGCCTCCTGCACACACCCCCCCCCGCCCCAAAGGGGATGTGCCCACAACCAAGGCACATGCCCTTGACTGGAATCGAACCTGGGACCTTTCAGTCTGCCGGCCGATGCTCTATCCACTGAGATAAACCGGCCAGGGCAAGGTATAACATTTTCTAAGAAAATATTAGACATCTAGATCAGCAAGTTTAACATACTGTATTCACTATAAGACAGGGAATAAATAATAATATATATTTGTATTTACATTTGCATTGAGAAGTCCAAAATGTTATATAAGTGTGCTTTAAGTGAAATGGGAAGGGGTAATTAAAAATAGTGGTAAAAGCAAGATGTGTAATTTTCTATCTTCTCGTATTGTTTTGATTCTTGAATTGTGTAAATGTATAGTCTGCTCAAAAATGTTTAAATGCTTGTATATGTATATGTACCCACATACACTTAGAGAAGTTAAATAGTCTACACAAGCAAACCCAAGTCATAAGTCACAGACTTGGGAATGAAAGCCTGATATATCTAACTTGGAAATCTAAGTTCCTAAACACATTGTTATCCTGCCTCCTAACCTGGGATCAAACTCACTCTCTAGATCAAGGTGGCTGTACTTCAAGTTAACTCCCAGACATATAGAACTAAGGCCCTCTTTTCTCGTAGAGAATGGTCCTGAGTTAGCTCTCAGCACATTCCTCATTACCATATATCTGCATGATATCTGCTCTCCTTTCACAATGAATATAACGGATAACTTTGATAGTGTGATATTTTTATTAGTTTAAAAGAGAAGTAGAAAAATGATGCCTAAGAAGAAGCACTTTTATGTTTCCAGGATTTTTCAATAGCTAAATAAGATCTTCTCCTAAGATCATGTCAGAGAAATGAGCAATGTCTACTTTGTATATCTCATTTGGACTCTGAAAATCCCATTATCCACAAAAAAGTTTGTTGTCAGCGTTATTTATTTTACAGAGAGAGAAAAAGACAAATCGTCTCTATATACTTAGAAACATCCAAAATAAAATGCAGTCTCATAAGGTAAACAAATTGCTCCCCACAACTGTTAGGTGTCTTCTCCACCAAATCCCGCCTACTGGTGTTCTTACGGGATGAAGAAAACATGGAAGAGAATAACGGGCTTTCTGTATTGGACAGGCCACACTACCACATGGACTTTGAATTTCAGCAAGTAACATAGACTAGGGCAGACAACAGGACAAGATGAAGGGTAATTCGCTAGCACCTCCTCCTGACAGCTTTTTGTCCTCCGCGGGCTCTTTGCACCATAATGAGCTCTCTAAAACGGAAATGAGCAATGGGGAGACCGGGGGCATTTGTCTGTGCGTTGATGCATGTGTCAGGTCACATGTTATAGTGTACGTGGGAAGGGGACCACTGGATTTACAGCCAGAGGACTTAGGTTCAAGTCTTACCTACACCACTGCGAATAATAACATACACCTGCCCTGCTTTTTCCGCCAGAGTGGTGTAAGGCTGGAGCCTTTGTAAAATGGATGACAATAAGGCTTTGCTATTACGTTAAGGAAAACAAGTCAAGCAATAGCTACCCGGCTTGCGTCAGAACTTCACCACAACACGCACAAAGCAAACCAATGCTTCTTTATAACCAAGAGAAAAAGTGGGAATTCCGTTTTCATGGTGACTGCATCTTAGACTCACCAATGTTTGCTCTCAATACTACTCTAAAACGGAGTCAAATGAAGATACTGATAATGATTATTAGGCATGTGTGTACATTGTTATTATTGTTGCCGCTATTACTGTTTACCCAAACCAGTCGCTTCTGGGGAGACCAAGCACCAAACAAACAACAACAACAAAAAGGAGAACACACCTATTATTGTTTTTCCTAAGTTATTTAATTCCTTCGTGTGCGTGAGGTCAAGTCCGTTTCTTTAAGTCTGTCTGAGCATACTTAGAATAAAAGGAGCCATCATTGTAAGTATTAGTTCTTTAAATGACAGAGATGGAGTAGTCTTACTAAAACACTGTTGATGCACCTTAAGTTCGCTGTTTCCCTGGAAAGTTATCAAGAAACAATGATTATATAAGAAATCCCTAACTATCCTAAAAGAGAGCAGAAAAGATCATTTGGAACACCATTTTTTTTTTCAAATGGAAAAATTGAGCTACCATCTCACTTATCTCCATATGAGAAGTAGGGGCCTTTGCATAACATTAGGATATAAGTTGGTTTAATTTAATCTTCGAGGGAAAAAAAACTAAGAAACTAGAGTATCCTTAAAAAATGTATGCACACTTTAACAGCTGATAGCTCAATTTTGAATATGAAATGTATTTTAATAAACACTGCTTTTATAATCATTCAAAGTGTATGTATACATCTTTTGGGACACCCTATATATATATGACAGAGTCTTACTGAATTAATAAAAAAAGAGATTCAGATATCTTGGATGCCACAGGCTCATAAATCATTAATCAAGGCTTTAAATGGCAAACATATTAATCAATATACTTCAATGGGGAAAAAGTATTACTTGGTTTAAAAGAAGATTAAGGTAATGTGATTCAACACTTAGACACTGAAACTATCAGAAAATTGCTTCAGGTTTTCCATTAGGAAACGATCAGACATTTATTCTGCTTAGCATAAAATGCCCTTATCTTTACTGATATAAATCACTATTTTCAATACAGTTTCTATTTGACCAAATTGCAATGACTTGCAATTTATTTACAAACTAACTACAGAAGTTTTTAAATTTTTGACTAGTACATTTCAAAAGGACCCTGCAGTGTGACTGCAGGAACTGTTTCAGGTAGAAAGTAAACAGAATTTATGATTCCACTGCCTTGGTCGACTTCAGTGGAAAATGATCATGGGGAGGAAAATGCAGACAGGTAAACAGTCGGAGGTTTAGGGGAAAAAGCATGAGGGATGTAGAGGTAAGAAAAAGCCTCAAAAGTCACATTTTCTTGGAAATGTCTTTGGAATATTTTGTATTTCTATCTTTTTGTAATAGTGTTTTAGATGATATATGAGGCATTTTGTTAATAATAATAATGGAGCCACTAAGACACTGCCAGCCCTTCTGATGAGATTGCCCTGCATTACTGGTTAAGTTGAATAAGCAGAACCAAACCCATTGAAGTAGTGTGGGCCTCTGCAAAATAAACCCCTTAAGAAGTGTTTCTAGAAATAAAATGGGGAAAGAAGAGCATCGTAGAACTCAGATCCTTTCTGCATATCCACCTTTACTGGAAATCCCTACATACGCAATCTATACTTGGAGACACAGTAGACCATGTCCATTCACTTTAATTTCTGTTATATGTTTAACGATGTAACTTCAAACTTGAAAACAACAACAACATGTTTTGGTATTAAAAACAAATATTTGTTCTTAAGATATTTAAAGAGCATGGTACAGACATATCCATTTTGAGAAAAAGAATAACACATTTACAATAGGGCTATGAATGGCAATTTTATAAAAGGCTAATATACAGAAGTCATCAACCCCCTGATGTATGGGTATTTTGCCACCTACACAACTTATTTCCTCTAAACCACTTTGTGTTGTGCTGTGCTATGCTATGCCCCAAACATCTTCAAGCTGTGATCTTTAAAAGACAAAGGCAGAAAATGAGTTTTGTTTGTAAAGTCTTTACTTCTGCTGTGTTATGTTGAATATCACCATAAAATCCACAAGAATCAAAAGGAAGCTTTTGGAAAGTGTAGTGCTGAAGTTTTCTTGTTTTCAACTAAAGTACTTAAAGAAAGCTTCCTAAGCAGATGGACTACTACAGGCAGGAAAATAACATATATTTGAAACAGCGTGCCACATTGTGCATGTCAGGAGGGTTCAACAGGCTAAATTAATATATGGTGGTTCTCTCTCCCTGTCCTTATTTAAAACCTGCTGTGACGAGTTTAAAATCTGGGTATTTCTAGCTTTCAGTTTTGGAACGTGGTAAGCTGGAACACTTAGTACTGGCTTCTCCCCTGCTTCACAGAGTGTGTCTGTACACATTGTCGATGCTCTACCCACGGTCTCTGTCAGTGGGATGCAGAGGGACTCAACCAGCCACAGCAAGGGGGCGGCTTCAACTACTGACTCAATAAAATATATTATGTGCCCTAGCCGGTTTGGCTCAGTGGATAGAGCATCGGCCTATGATTCCAGTCGAGGGCACATGCCCGGGCTGTGGGCTCGATCCCCAGTGAGGGACTTGCAGGAGGCAGCGATCCACGATTCTCTCTCATCATGGATGTTTCTATCTCTCTCTCCCTCTCCCTTCCTCTCTGAAATCAATGAAAATATCTATTTATATATTATGCTGTAAAAGGCAAAATGATTCACTGACGTTTGCCATCTGCCAAGTATGGAAACAATAAGTTGTAAGTATTCCCTCCAGATGTTTAAGTTCAGTGTCTTTTGAAAATAACTGCTTGATATTTACTGACACCTACAACAGGTTTACAATGGTGAGTGCACGAAAGAGAGTGTATTCTTGTATAATTATAACCATAACCTACATATGAGCAACTATAAACCTACTTTTGCCAACCCCTGTATGTACACTAATAAAGCCGCAAGGAGAAGCTCCTCCCCATACTAGTTTGTTTTCTAACACAATTAACTTCATCACTTGAATTTTTCAACTAACTAGTTAAATGTTTAATTTTAAACTTAAATATGAGATTTTCTTTCATTTTGTAAAGCCAGTCTGTTATTTGCAGCTGGAATACCTATGATAAGTATAGATATTGATTAGAGTCACGAAACACACACACACACACACAGGAACCAGTAACCATAAACAAGATGAAGTGTTGGAAAACTCACTGATTGAGGCCAAGTTCAGTAGCTGCTTCCTTCCAGCCAAAAGACCAGGTCTTTGAGTCTCTGCCCACCATATTCCTCCTGCTCCACTCAGTGCCACTGCTCTTCTCAGAGTCACCAGTTGCTTCCATATTGACAAGCCTCGTGATCACTATTCTGTCTTCATCTCAGGGGACCACCCCAAAACCTCCCTCAGAGTTAACTGTCCCTCTGCCAACAGGTTTTCCTTCTCCCTCACTGGCTCTTCCTTCCAGGATGTTTAGATAACTTCTCCATTACTCAATTACCAAATGTTGACTCCATCTGTTAACTGAACATTCTTTTTAAGTGGCTTCTTTCCATTCGTGTAAGTCTTATGTATATGATGGTTACTGCCTAGTTTGTATAAGTGGCTCAAGTATTTGTGTAACTCACCTGGCAATCTGATATCTCCACCTGACTATCGGATGGATATTTTAAATTTATATGTCCAAACAGAACTCTTGATTCTCTCCCCATGAAATGCTTCTCTGCCATATTCCTTCTTAACAACACCATCTAGGAGTACAGTGGGGCCTTGACTTATGGAGTTTAATTTGTTCTGTGATGGAGCTCGTAACTCAGATTACTCGTATGTCAAATCATAAAGTGAACGAGTGAGACACGTGATGCTGGGCTGATGTTGTGGCGTTCACTGTGACGTTCACTGCGCCAACTAGCGGTGGGGTATCTGAAGCTGGCTCATAACCCGAATTTTAGCTCACACTCAAAGCAAAAAATCGGCCAAGAGATGGCTCGTATCTTGAAAAACTCATTAGTCGGGACACTTGTAAGTCAAGGCCCCACTGTACTTACAGTCCAAACCCAGAAATCCTACTTTGAGTCTTTCCTTGGCTCTTACTTCATTTATCCATTACAGCAGGGGTCCTCAAACTTTTTAAACAGGGGGCCAGTTCACTGTTCCTCAGACCTTTGGAGGGCTGGACTATAGTTTAAAAAAAAAATCTATGAACAAATTCCTATGCACACTGCACATATCTTATTTTGAAGTAAAAAAAACAAAACGAGAACAAATACAATATTTGTATTTGCATGTGGCCCGCGGGCCGTAGTTTGAGGACCCCTGCATTACAGCGTCTGTTGATTCAAATGCCAGTTTACCTCCCAAATCCACCCACTTCTTTCCGTCTTCACTGCTTCAGTCCTCCTCAAGAACCCCATCATGTGTATATAGGACCACTGAACTAATCTCCTTCTCTTACCCTCTATTTTATATACTATGCCAGGCAACAATAGCATTAAAGTGATGACATGCACATCAAATAGGGAAACACTCCTCAATCCAATAATTAGCTACAGGATACTTTTAAAAAAGTTAAAGTAAGAAGAGAGAGATTGATTCAATAGATTAATATTATATTATAGGCCCAAAAGGAATTCTCAAATGAACATATCCAAAAGTGAAAAAAAAGAAATGCAATATTGAAATTTTTTCTAGAAAAAACAATTGACATTATCTTCTGTAACCATGTAGACAAGCACTTTAAACATTGCCACATCTAAAATATGTTCTTTAAATAGCAATAGAAAATAATCTTCACATTTCTGTTGCTAGTTCTTGTGAAGAAGATGAGTACAATCTTCTAACTAGAATACACTTTCTTTCTGAGGAAAGGTATTGCAGTGAGATTTTGGAGGGGTCACTAAGCTCCACTTCTTACTTACCAGTTTGGCACTGATGTAATCCATTTCAGATAAGTGAGGGGAACACTGACAAAGGAAGAAAGTGGTCATTACTTCATAATCCAGGTATCTTGAAAACATTATAAGAAAGGGAAACAGAAACATATATGAAAGAACAAAAAGCAAACATAATGAAAGTAGAAAACGATTACATGTATATTAATTTTTCATTAAAAATAACCAGCATCATACCATAAAAATAAGCTCCTATTACTGAATGTTCACTTTAGTAAGTACAGTCTGCTGATCTGTTTTTAACTGTATATAGTTATATTTTTTAGGCTTTTTTTTTTTTAATACAGAAAACTTCTGTAAACAAAGGTTAGTCCCTATTCACATTGTAAAAAGCTAAGTGGAAATACTCTAAACACCCTTCTTTATAACTGAGGACACTGAGAGTCATAATGTTTCTTCTCAATGGACACCTGATGGTGAGTAAGCACATGACATTTTAATCAGGCTGCCAGCCTCCAATCCATCTTTGTCTATAACTCTATGATATGCCGGTGAAGTGAAACGTGCTCTAATAGTGTGTTTTGTATTAATGATGTTGTTGGATAAATATGATCTCTATATATATAAAAGGCTAATATGCAAAGTGTCCCCGCGGGAGTTCAACCGGGAGACTGGGAGTTCTATCCCTCACTATGATGTGCACTGACCACCAGGGGGCAGCATGGAACGAAAGAAGGCCCTGGCCAGGAGCTGGAAGGTCCCAATTGGCCCTGATCGCTGGCCAGGCCTAGGGATCCTACCTGTGCATGAATTTTGTGTACCAGGCCTCTAGTTAAAAATAAAATCTTTCTCTATCACAAAAATTCTTTCAACAAAGGTAGTAGAAACAAAAACCTCTTTATTATTGAAAAACACACACACACACACAAACAGAATAAAATGCACAGCAGAGACAATCTCTTAAGAGATTGCAAAGACAGAAAAAATGCTCCCCTTCTATGTAGCCAAGCAGAGAGAGCCCATCACATACATGTCCTCAAGATAAACAGTAACTAGTTCTCAATTAAGAGACCTTGACATCACCATTTATAATCCTAAATTCATCTGGTAACTGGGGTGGTCATCTGTGTTAGTTAACTGGCTTTATACAAAGGAAAAAATAATTTTCTCATAATTTTATGACAGGAGATAGTTTTACAACGTGGAGACAGAAATTAACTAAGGTTCTTCCATCCCACTGAAACTAGAAGATAAGGGTGCTATGCTCCTGATGTTGACATTCAAATGATATGGTTCCCACAACCTTGAGAAAGACATTTCTAGTCTTAAAGATGACAACGCCTACCTAGTTTTCAAATATGTTTATACACATTTCAAAGAGATGAGCAAATACCTAGGAGTTTTTAAAAATAATGCTCTAAGAAAAAGAGAGGAGGAAAATCTCTTCTTGTTTTCAGCAAGAAGAATTAAGCCTCTTATTTTTAATTTGTATTTGTCCTTATAATCAAAGCATTCCAGGCAAACTTGCCTGTAGAGAAATAAAATCATTGGTACCTGGAAACACACAGGCACAACTAGATAAAGTAGAAAATATTTTAGAAGCAGTGATCCAGTTGGGTGTCAACCTGTATTTCTCTAAAAGAAAAGCTGATTAATCTTAATGAATTGTGTTTTATTCTCTATTTCTAGCTCAAAGTTTATCTTTATTTAAACATTATAAACATACATCTCTCCTTCCTCTTCTACCTGTGAAATTTAGGCCAATTCGGAGGATTACTTCATCGTTTATATCTTCCTCATTCTTTAAAATGGGGACCTAAGACCAAATGCTTGGCAAAAACACTGTTATTTTCTCATTTGGACTCAAGCATTACGATTAAAACAGAAGCAGCTTCAAATTAAGGGGGTGAAAATACTGAGCCAAGATCATGAATTGGTGAGTGGTTGTAAAAGCCAATAGAAATTTTCTTGCCATTATGCCTTGTAGGAGCAGAATGCAATCCGCCTTAGAAAACATTCTTCTCCACATTCCCATTTACCTGGCCTCTGTTTTAGTTATGAGGTCCCAGACCTTTCATCTCCCTCATTGCTTCTCTCAGGTCATTATAACGCTGCTACTGAGGGCAGCAGTCTCTCATACTGCCTCTATCTTCTTCCTTAGTTTTCTGGTTTCTATTTCATTGCTTTCTCTGCAGGCACAATCTGAACAGACACTGAACCCACTAGGCACTCACAGTCAATTAGCAAGTGATAAGAAGCTATCAGCCTCAAAGGAAAAAAAAAAGACTAAATGGTATTTGAAAGCAGTGATGAGATGATGAGATGTATGGAAATGTAATACTTTGGTCCAGCTTTTCTCTGTGGATTTCATTATTTCAATGTCCTTACTTAACCTGTGCCATGCTCCCAAGTAAATTAGCCTCTATTATCTGGTTTCTGATCCAGGAGGCAGTGAAGAAGGAGAAGGCAAGCACAGCAGTGCAGCAGAAGGTGGGAGCTGCAGATTTCACCTGTCTCTACAGAGCTGCTTGCTGGTAGGGCTTCAGCTCTCAGCACCTGATCACTTAGCCTAGAAGAATGGGATCTCTCAGTCTCATATTTACTTCATGTATCACTGCTATCTCACCGTGTTTATAAAAGAAGATTTTGCCGGGGGAAATGTCAAGGGGAGGGGAAAAAGGAGACATATGTATTACTCTTTGTAATACTTTAAGCAAAAAAGCAAAATTTTTAAAAAAAGATTTTGGGTGGATCATGGACTTTAATTAGATAATATTACTTTCTTCAACACTTTTATTAGACTACAGGTATATTGGTAGTATCTTAAAGGTCAGGTTTTAAATTAAGGCAGAGGTAACAAACTGGCTGCCCATAGTTTGCATATGGCTGCTGCACAAGTCCTCTCTGGTAGAGAGCGTTTTTATAAAATTAAACTAAAATCCCTTCAGGCAGTGCACACAATCGTGCTCTCTCCAGTCCCTATTCCTCTTTATTATTTTGCACTCAGCCTAATTCACACATTAGTTTATCTGCCTGGTTCTTATAGATATTTCAGATAGAAACCTCACAGTCTTTCAATCCATGCTGATTTCGATGAGCCAAGAAAGGGAATTTGAAGCTATGTGTCACTGTGTTAG
>NW_006296625.1:3898077-3902384 GCF_000327345.1 Myotis davidii | reverse complement strand
CCACAGAAAAAAAAGGCTTATATTTTTGATATTTATTTTATATATTTAAATGCCATTTAACAAAGAAAAATCAACCAAAAAAAAATGAGTTCCTGTGTCAGAGGTGACATAGGTTCATAGGTTCACATGGTGTCATAGGTTCGCCATCACTGACTTAGGGCTTGAGTGTTTACAAAACCAGGCCCTCCCACTTCCCTGCCCTTGACCTAAAAGAGGTGTGAACTCTACACTCTTAAAATCGATTAGAGGAACTACTACTTGGGTTCCCATTTTTTTTTTGGCCGGTGCCTTCTCCATCAATAAACCTTTCCTTGCTCCAAACTCAAGGCAAAGGTCTTGAGTTTTGACCCTTTGAGTTTTTGACCCTTTGACCCTTTTACCCTGGGGACTGGGGACTGGTAAGAGAGTTACTCGAATTCTTAGATTATTCTAAAAGAATACACATTTCATACTTTGTTTCCTGCTGTGCCTCAAACCTCAACATGATTCAAATATTCCTACTTTTCAGTCTCTTTATCTCCTAAACTGCCACTTACATAAAAAAAGGGGGAATACAAATTTTTTATTCTCTGTCCTGATTTGTAGTTTAGAAAATACAACTGTCTAAAAACTCACCTAACAGCACTGGAGTTAGGTAGGCAGCAGCCTGCTTGTTTGGATTCCCTCTTGGATGGGGCCACTTAACCTAAGGGTCGAGTCACAAGGAAAAAGCAGTTAAAAACACTACATGATTTTCCTTTCTATACAGTGTTTCCATTCGGTGGGAACAATCAGGAGGCATTAATGGGAGGGAGCAGCACCAGCTCACTCTCCCACCTCTATTTCCAACCATGAAGGAGATGTCATCACTACCTCAATGTTTCTGTCCTGGAAAAGATATGACAGATTTTATAGACAGTGTCTCCTCTCTGCTTTCATTCATTTATCTGGTTGTAAGTGGCAGGATCTGAGCCTTAGTTGTAACTTGGGGATGTGGAAAGAGATGACAACTTTTTGAAAAGGCATGCCTTTGTGTTCTTGCTGGTTGTATTGATGAGGAGAAAAGAATAGTTAGACCTCTACCTTGGTATATACCCTCCTGGTCAATTAAAAAGAGTTCTTCATATTGGAGTTTAGGGTCCAAATGACTCAGCAATAAGTATTATTATATACATCTAAGCCATGATTCCTTTTAAGTTTAGCTGCCTCGGTAACCTCATTGTGATGGATAACTGCTATGCGGCAGAAATTTTGATTCCTGGGTCCTTTAGCCATAATGACAATAAGAACATCCTAATTTTCATTGTCAGCATATCTATACCAAATGCAGTACTATTTATACTATAAATAATTAATGTAAATTTATTAAAAGTTACATAACTTGCTGAAGATATATTTTTAGTGTTTCAGAGTACATATTTTAGAGTAAAACCTTTATAAAGAGCACAAGGCAAAGCATGGAAATATACAAGATATACAAGAAATTTTTGTCTAACTAGAGAGAAAATAGAGGCATATTAATGAAAATAAGGACTAGATTCTGATACGTAAAAAAGCCATATCATAGATTCTTCCTCTGTCAAATAAATATTTTCAAAAAGCAAGGAAAATAAGTAACATCAACAACTAACCATAGAAAGAGCTAATAGTCAAAAGACTGAACAACAGCTGCATGCTATAAAACTCTTAATCCAACCGTACTTCAAGAAGAGTCAACCACCTCTAAGAATTTTTAGGAGAAATCCTGCAACTGCATAAAAACTTCATTTCTTTAATATGGCCCTTTCTCCTTTCTTTACTTTTGATTCAAATTGGCCTCATCCAGCACCCTGACTCACCTGTGTCCTTCTCCTTTGCAGGGCCACTCCCTTAAGCACTAAGCCCTCAGGACAATGAGGCTCTGGTCAGCATCAAATAATCTTAGGAACAAAGCCTGGAGTTTGTTGACCACAGAAACAGAGTTTTGGTCAAACTAGAGATAATACCTAGGCATCAGTGTGTTTTAGGTTCAGCCGCAAGAAAATTAGTGAAGCCAGACGAAGTGATGACATCAGGACTAATCAACTCGCCCCCAACCTAGGTGCAAACCAGTCAGCTCAGACCACGACCCTGACCACAATCCTAACTCTCTTAGTCACCATGATTAATGATTCCCCCTCCATGTATAATCCATCCCCTAGAAGCCATCAGATCTTCGAACATTAGCACACTTGTCTTTGGACATGAGCTACTTCCTAAAAATAAACCCTTATTTTCTTTGCTAGACTCCTGTTCGTATCTTATTAGACTTTGATGTGTGCAAGCAAATGACCCCTTTAATCCAGTACTATTCTAAAGAGAAACTGAATATTCACCTATGCAAATTCCCAAAATTAAAAAAACAAAAACAAAAACAGTGAGTCATACAATTTTTAGCTTAATCCCAATCCCAAGGATGAGTCAAACAATCCTAAGAATTCTCACTAATACCCTGAAATCTGAAGAGAAACTGACTAGGGGAAGAGCAATTGTTACGAGGGAAAGACAAGTATGATGGGGAAACTGAACAACTAGAGTTAAATATTTAAATACTCAGTTATTTCTCAGTGGGAAATAGTTCCAATATGTGGAGTACATCCTATTGAAGTAAAATGGACAAACATCAGATAAGAGTCAGTGTTTTTCAACAGACTGTACATAGTTTTCTCTGAGTTCTCATCTCCTTCCTAAGTCCTGAGGAGACAGAATGCACACAAAAACCACTAGAAAAAAAATTTGATGTTTGGACAGAGATGGCCCTGCTGATTTAAGTACATGATTAAGACACATGATAGGGCATTATGTAAGAAAACAGGACTTTTTTTTTCTTCACTTTGACATTAGAAACAAAGAACCCAGACTAGAAAAAAGCAAAAACAAAGGAATAAAACAAATGAATGTGATTATAAAAAAATAATGACACAAGTAAAATATCAGAACAACAGCATTACCAGACTGTTGGATTTAGCAAGGCAGAACTGATTATCAAATTAATGACAAAGAATAGAGACTTCTGACAACAGAGTATATGTAGAGGGAAACCATAAAAGTAAAACAATTAATGAAAATAATGAGAACAAAGATAATCCAAATTAAGGATGAATTTTCCCTAAAATAGAAAGTCCTAAAAACAAAGCAATAATGGTATTCCAATCTATATATAAAAAGCCAGCGACCATAATGGCAATAATGACTGTAATGACGGTCGCTATGACACCCACTGTGGCCAGAGAACTGCCCGATCAGGGGGTGGGGCTGGCCAGTCAACCTCACGGTCCCTCCCCCCTGCCAGCCTGCCCCTGATTAGACTCTCCCACCCCATCAAGAGCAGGGCCGGCCAGCCAAATGCCCCCTCGGCCCAGCTGGCCCACCACCCATAGCCCCTCCCCATGGCCGGCTCTGCCCCCAATCGGTCCCCCAACCCCAATAGGGGGTGGGGCCCGCAGGCCAATTGCCCATGGCCCCTTCCCCCAGCCGGCCCAGCCCTGATCAGGCCAATCAGGACAGGCTGGCTTGCCAACCTCCCACCATTTCCTCCTGACAGGCCCAGTCCTGATCCACCATAATTGGGGCCGGACCGGCCAGGCCCCACCCATGCACAAATTCGTGCACTGGGCCTCTAGTATAAAATAATACTTTGCTGCCTAGCTGGCTTGGCTCAGTGAATAGAGCGTCAACCTGGGGACTGAAGGATCCTGGGTTTGATTAGGGTCAAGGGCACATGCTCAGTTGCAGCTGGATCTTCAGTGGGGGCATGCAGGAGCCAACCAATCAATGATTCTCTCTCATCATTGATATTTCTATTTCTCTATCCTTCTCCCTTCCTCTCTGAAATCAATAAAAATATATACTAAAAAAATAATAAAATAATACTTTGCTGATAAATGGGAATAAATCTGCACATTAAAACAGCATATGCTATTTAAGGAATAATTGAGAGAAAATGATGAAATTATAAATATTCTGAATAAGTTATTAAGCTTCAAAAATAAAGAAAATATTTTAGTCATTCAGGCTGAAAAAAGGAAAGACTAAATCAGGCTAGCTTCAAACTTCTCCAAATTAATATATATTTCCAAGAGAAAATTTTATTTATTGTTTCCAAAGTTGTCAGGATGTAGAATTACGGCATAATAATATTATAAGCAGTCAGAGATGCCAAGTTACTTCAATTATAACATAATAGAGTCTGTTTTTTATTGCTGCTATAACAAATTCTCATAAACTTGGTAGCTTTAAACCACACAAATGTATCCTCTTACAGTCCTGGCGGCCAGAGTCCAAAGTTAGTTTTATGGGCTAAAGTCAGC
>NW_006296625.1:3885699-3898054 GCF_000327345.1 Myotis davidii | reverse complement strand
CGCTCCTTTTGGAGGTTCCAGGGAGAAACCATTCCTTGCCTCTTTCAGTTTCTAGAGATTTCCAGCATTCCTTGGCTGGTGGCCCTGTCACTCCCATATCTTCATATTTTATCATATTGTTTTTTCTCACACTGTAATTCTACTGCCTGCAACCCCCCACTCCACCCCCTTATAAAAAAAAACAAAAACAAAACTGGTGATTACATTGGAACCAACTAGACAATCGAGGATAAGCAAATCTCAAGATCTTTAATTTAATCACATACGCAATGTCTATTTTACCATGTAAGGTAACATATTGCTACAGACCAATCATATCAAACTTGTGGCCCACAGGCCACATGCCCTGTTTATTTGGCCCAAGTTAGCCTTTGAGTTTTACATGCTTGCTATAGGCTGAATAGTTGTGTTAAATTCATATTGGGAAACTTAATCGCCAACACGATAGCATTTGGAGGTGGGGCCTTTGAGAGGTGATTAAGTCATGAGGGCAGAACTCTCCTGAATGAGATTTTGTTCATATCAAAGAGACCCCAGAGAGCGACCACTCCCATACTGCCATGTGAGGATTGCCTGGTTCGTTTATGAACCAGGAAGCGAGCTCTCACCAGACACTAAATCTACCCGTGGTGCCTTGACCTTGCACATCTTAGTCTCTAGAACTGTGAAGGAAAAAATATTTCTGTTGTTCAGAGCAGCCTGAAGAGCCTAAGACACATATTCACACATTAAGGTATAGTAAATATCTTAGGAGGGCCATTATTCAATGTGTTATGAATATTCTTAATATGTAAGAACTAAAAACCAGTGAATTAGATTAATTATGTCCACAGGATTCAAAACTGTTTTAAAGAGATGAGTAATAAATTTTTAAGCAATTGAAATGAATCAACAGTATGGTGCATAGCATTTTCTAAATGTTTAAACTTTGGTAAAGTAAAAAAAAAATGTATTTTCAACTATTAAATAATATCACTTTTTTAAAAAAAACATTTATCTGTTGTCAGTTCAAAACTTATATCTGGTAAATGTGCTCTCAATATACTGCAATGATTCTTTGAAGCAGAAAAGTAGTTGTACAGTTCTTGAAAAACAGCAATAAAAACAAAATCAATGTTACCAAAGAGATTTTAGCTACATTTTTTACCAAGAAGTTTTAATATTCACAGAACAAGCAATATAAAATGCCTTTGGTGTTTTGTTTTATCTTCTTTTTCAATCTTCTTTTTCCTGCATATTGTTTTACTTCTGCTCCAGGGTTATTTTTGGCTACATTAATACTTTACAAGCAGGCTACTAAAAATGTCTGAGTTCCTTCTCTAATTTTGTCATCTACTGGGAAACCCCTACAAAAATATTCCCATCTGGAAAATACGCATTTTGAAAATTTTCAAATCAGATAGTGATTTTTCTTAATTCAACACAGTTTATGCACTGAGTTTATATATACTTATATATAGTAAAATCAATTCTTCGCTTAAAGTTACTTTCTTAATGATATTTATACCAGTGTTTTAATTATTCAGTTGTTTCTCAGACCGAAAATAATCTGTAGTAATTTTCGGTGACAAAGTTTGCATTTTGCATAACTGTCATGATATTCAAATTTTGCTACAATTCCTTCCAAATGGGTAAGTTTCCATAATCATGCTCATAAAGTTGCTTGGCTGCTCCATTGGTGTTGGGCTGTTAGACGCTGCAGCACTAAAACCTAAATCATGCATTCAACTAGCTGCCACATGGCATTGTGGTTTTTTTGTTTATTTTTTGGTGTTTTTTCATTTTTTTTATATAGAGTTTCTGTCCTGTAGCACTAGTGATGTAATTTTAAAAATCAAGTTATAATTCTGAATACTTAATATTATTGTGTAATGTACCTTTCTCTTTCTTCATGTTTACCTGAAATATATGAAAAACTTGCCACTCTTGGGACATTTTTACCTCCAAAAATTTTAAAATAAAGACAAAATACAGACTCCTTTGAAATAGAATTCAGTAAACCAGATCTAGTAATTTTTTTTTCATTTGAAATATTCATATAATCTTTTTTCCCCCAAATTTCCTACTTTTTAGAATATTAGAATTTCTTATTTGAGATCAATAACTTTCAAAAAGAGAGCAATTTAATAGTCTGACTACACTATCATGTAATTGGATTTGCAAAAATATTTAGTTTATGGGATTCTTCGAGTTGTTTTTTAAAAAATCTTTTAGTTTTTGGTGACATTTATGTTTTGCTTGATGAGTATATTTTACTGAAACTAAAACATTTCTCTTTTTTCCCTTGCATCCTATGTTTTTCTCCCCAAATGTTTCTATGATGTAATTTTATTTTCAAATGTCTTTCCAACTTTCATTTCTGATTTTGATATTTTTCTCTGAAGCATCAAATTATGCATCGGAGGTGGAAGAGGACAGTGTGAAGGTTTTTACCTCTAGGGCAGTGGTTCTCAACCTTCCTAATGCTGCGACCCTTTAATACAGTTCCTTATGTTGTGGTGACCCCCAACCATAAAATTATTTTCGTTGCTACTTCATAACTATAATTTTGTTACTGTTATGAATCATAATGCAAATATCTGATATGCAGGATGTATTTTCATTGTTACAAATTGAATATCATTAAAGCATAGTGATTAATCACAAAAAAAATATGTAATTATCTATGTGTTTTCTGATGGTCTTAGGCGACCCCTGTGAAAGGGTCGTTCGATCCCCAAAGGGGTCGCGACCCACAGGTTGAGAACCGCTGCTCTAGGGCATCCCTGAGCTGCATCCACCCTTGAGGGCAAGCGGCCACCTTGGCCTTCATCCCCTGCCTAAGCCCCTGGGCCAGGGTCCAACCTCTACTGTGCTCTGCACATGAGGCCCTGGCGTGGCAAGAGGCCTGGTCACAGCCCCAAATGGCTCGAGGCCCTGTCACAGCCACAGCCAGCTGACTGCCCAGCTGGGTGGTGCCTGCACATGAGGCCCGAGCATCAGTAGCCCCTGCTGTGGCCACACATTCACTAGGACTCTCCGCCCTGGCTGCTGTCATCACATGGTTCCCTGGTACTTTTTAGTATTTTATTGTTTTCTTCCTGGAATCCTCATAGTTTGTAGCACTTATTAGTTAGTTAGTTAGTTACTCCTCATCTGAGGATATTTCTCCATTGATTTTTTAGAGAGAATGGAAGGGAGGGGGAGAGACACAGAGAGAAACATCTATGTGAGAAACACATAAATTGGTTGCCTCCCGCACATGTCAGGGCCAAGGATCGAGCCTACAACCGAGATATATGCCCTTGACCAGAATTGAACTCGGTCCCTTCAGTCCGTGGACCAATGCTTTATTCACTTAGCGAAACTGGCTAGGGCTAGTTTGTAGCATTTAAATTAACATGTAGAAACATGTTTGGACTGTTTTCATGAAGCTCAAAGCTAAAGCTCAGATGATGGTCGGAGGTACTCACTTAGAAGACGTGATGTGAAAAAGATCAGCCATACCCATCTGTTGCTGCCCTATATTACGTTCAAGAAATGTTAAAGAGCCCTAACTGGTTTGGCTCAGTGGATAGAGCGTCGGCCTGCAGACTGAAGGGTCCTGGGTTCAATTCCGGTCAAGGGCATTTACCTTGGTTGTGGGCACATCCCCAAGTGAGGGGTGTGCAGGAAGGAGGCAGCTGAATGATGTTTCTCTCTCATCGATGTTTCTAACTCTCTATCCCTCTCCCTTCCTCTCTGTAAAAAATCAATAAAATATATTAATAAAAAGAAATGTTAAAGAATTGAAGTTGCTAGTCCTTTATTTTGTACTTAACCCCTTCCCCAACAATTTTTTTGTTAAAAACGTTTCTTTTTCAGACTAATTTTTTTATTTTGGTTCTATATAGTATTTTTGATGCTGGTTATGAAAACAGTTTGTAACTCGTCTTCCTATAAACCATATTTTTTTACCATATTTTCTTAGTATACTCGTCGACGACTGAAAAAGAACATTTTGTGAAAACCAGTATACACGTTTCTGCCGGGGAAGGGGTTTAATGAAAAAAAATTAGAAGTTCTCCATTACTTGGTATATGTAAACCAATGCCATTATTCTGTTTGAAAGACATAAATATCCTCTGTAAGGAATGTTTATTAGAGTTCTCTGGAGAAACAGAACCAATTGTGTGTGTGTGTGTGTGTGTGTGTGTGTGTGTGTGTGTGTAGAAAGAGAGAGAGAGAGAGAGAGAGAGAGAGAGAGAGAAACAGATTTATTATAAGGTATTAACTCACATGACTATGGAGCCTGATAAGTCCCATGATTTGTTGTCTAAAAACTCTAGACCCAATAAGGCCAGTGGTATAGTTCAAAGTCCTGTGAGCCAGGGAGCAGATGGTGCAGATTTCAGTCTGAGCCCCTGGAGCACTGAGGGCAGAAGGAGACTGGCATCCTAGCTCAGCAGTAGAGCAGAGACTGAAGACTCCCTTCCTTCGCCTTTTTTTTTTTTTTTTTCTCTTCAGGCCTCAAGGGATTGTATGGATCCCACTCACTTTGGGGAAGGCAATGTGCTTCACTAAATCCACCAATTCAAATGCTAATCTCTTGCAGAAACACCCTCACAGACATGGAAGAAATAAAGCTCCTGCAGATATCTGGACGGGATCCACCCAAGTCGACATAAAATAAGCTACAGCAGGTTTCCTGGGAAGGTAATGGGAATTCCCACTTTCAATCACCTTATGAAAATTCTGGGACAGGATTTTGAAGTTATCCTTATACTGATGACAAGAGAACTTCTTGCTCTTTCTGGGTCTTTGGTTTAGAATCCAAACTTTTGAACATTGTGGCCTAGTTGATGAGTAGAAAACTAGCCTCTCCAACAAGGAGCTAGGCTCTATTAAATACTTTCCGTTTGCCATCCAAATCCTTTTTCTTCTCTTTCCTACCCTGCCTTCTCGGTGCTCCAGGCGGTGAACTTTATGGACTACATCAATGGCCTACTAGTTGAATTCAGCCAATGGATGACATTGGCAAGAGATGGGGAGTCAGGCAGCTCCCTCCCTGCAGGACACAGGTTAGATGTGGCTATATTCCGCTATCCGAGGTCATAGCTCCTACAGGACTTTCCTCTCCTACAGTCATAGCTATAGTTCTTGAGTTCTAGTAAATTCTCCCTCTTTTTAGTTTTTTCAAGTCTAGAAATAGTTTTAATAGCTCCCTTATATTTCCAGGCACAAGGAACTTCAGAATCCCTTGAGGGTTTCCCTTCACCATAAAACCTAATTCTTGACCGAGGAAGTCTCCCACCAGGAAAAACAATCATGATTGTATTAACTTAGAAGCCAAGACTGTCCCCTGGTCATCTGGGGCTCTTCACTGGCACTGAACCAACCAACAGGCCAGAAAAGGAGCACCAGTGACTGATTACAAAAAAGAAATTGGGATGTCGCTGCCCAAGGAGGGCAAATAACTTCAACCACCCATTTCTCTCACCAAAAGAATGAATTATATTTATATATATTTATTTTTATGCCCCTTAGCTGTTTCCAGGTGGCTTTCTAAATTAAAGTACATTAAACTGAAGATTAATTACTGGAAATATGCCCTTTCCACAGAATCATCTCAGAATTTTAAACAAAGACATGTTCAAGGTCCTGAGGTCAAACAACCTTATAAATTTTTCAGAAGGGCCTCTCATTATGTCAATTCAATTAAGCATTTTCATATAAAAGCAAAGACTTTTAATTCTAAAAAGTGGGTTAAAGTAAAAACTTTCAGACATAAAAGTGGTTCAATCTACCTAGTTTCACGATGACTTAAAAGGCAATTGTTATTATATGTTCACTGTTCATCCTATACTGACAGTGTTTGCTGTCTAAATAAGACAAAAAATATTAATAGAGACAAGAAATTCTACTCTGCAAAGGCCATTCATCACACCTGTAATTCTATTTTCTGGGAATTGATCAATGTATAGATTAGATGCTGCAAAAAATTTTAATAGTTGTCATTCATAATCACTTAATTGTAAGTGATTTTTATACTAGTAAAAATCAAACAATGTTTATATTTCCTAGAAAAATACTATACCCATATAGCTTATTCATTGAGCTGAATGTATAGGGATGTGCTTTCACAAATTTTCAATTTTTCTCTTTAGAAAATTACATTAATTTTTTAAAAAATTTTGGACTCAGGTGCACATAATTTTATATATATATATATATATTAGAGGCCCGATACCCAAAAATTCATGGAAGAGTAAGCCTTCCTTCCCCCTGATGCTGGCACCCGGGACCTGGGCAGCTTCTAGGACCCAGGCTTTCCTCTGGCCACCAGCAGGCACCTGGGACCCAGGCTTCACTCGGCTCCGGCCCCGGCTTTATGCAGAAGGACATCGAAATGACGTCCAGTCTAATTAGCATATTACCCTTTTATTATTATAGATATATATGATAATAAGCACTGGAAAACCCACACTTAAACTAAAAGTGTTATACAAATAACAGTTATCTGTATCTAACTATTTGGTCCTCGCATTTTAGCCCCTAGCTCCCTCTTCCTGGATCACAAGCATCCTAAGTCCTAAGTCTATTATGTAATTCCTTATCTTTCCATATTTTATTGTAATTATATGTATTCCTATAAAGCATTTTTTAGTTATTTTAAAATTTGTTTTATATATCATGTTGTTTGTTATTTGAGGGCAGGGTTCTTTTCATACAATAGACCAGACAGTGATATGGTTACATGCCACTGCAATTCATTCATTCTGTCTGCTTTGTAAACATCCACTGTGTCAAGACACCACACCACACTATGTGAATAGCTCACCCATCGTCTCTCCCTTTGCTGGGCATCTGAATTATTTTCATGTTCTTACTATATAAAATGTGCTATTATTCTTGTACAGGTTTCATATTATATACGAGGGGGCCAGTGCATGAATTTGTGCACCTTGAAAGGAACTGTGGGCCACGATGCTACGGTGGGCACAGGGGTGGGTCTCAGCCCATCCTCTGCGCCCCCACCCAGCCCCACCTGCCGTGGCCCCCAGTCCCCTGCCTGCTGACAGCCCTGCTCCCACACTGCCATTTCCATGCACTGAAGGCACCAGCCCTGCTTACATCCGTTGATGGCGCAGAGTGATTGAGGCCGGCATCAGCAGCGGGTGTAAGTGGGACTGGTGCCGTCAGTGGGTGCGAGCAGTGGGTGCTGCCCCAATTGCCCCTCAGGAGCAGGGGGGTGGAGAAACCCTCAGGGGTGATCGGGACCAGCAGCTGCCGCTCACACCCATTGATGGCACTAAGCAATTGAGACCAGCTCTGGGCGCTGGCAGAGGGTGTGAGCAGGGCTGGTGCCAACAGTGGGTGCAAGCAGCAGGTGTGAGCGGGGTCATCATTGCCAGCAGGTCCGAGAGGAGGCTGCCGGCCCTGATTGCCCCTCAGGAGCAGGAGCAGGGGGAGGTGGAGAAGCCCAGAGGGGCTGGCAGCCACCACTTACACCCACTGATGGCGCCAAGTGATCAGGGCTGGCTCTGGGTGCCGGCAGTGGGTGCAAGCAGTGGTTCTAGCGCCGGCAGCGGGTGCGAGTGGGGCCAGCACTGGCAGCAGGTCTGAGCGCCCAGTGGGACCATGGTATGTGGGAGAAAGAATTTTCAGTAACCACCAGAGGCTCGCCCCAATGACAGTGACTGGCGTCCTGCCTTGGTCTGGTGCCCCTGCTCACCTGCTCCACCATTCCGCCACAACCAATGCCCACCATGCTCCACACTCTGCTGCCTGCTGCCAATGCCCACCATGTTCTGCCCGTGCCCCCTGGTGGTCAGTGTACGTCATAGCGACCGGTTGTTTGGTTGTTCAGTTGTTCCGCTGTTCGGTCTATTTACATATTAGGGTTTTATATATATAGATTTTCCAGGTTTTTTCTTTAATATAGGCTTATGGATTTCTTTTGTCTCATTGGGTATATGAGTATTCAATTTTAGGAGATAATACCATATAATTTGCAAAATAGACGGAAAAATTTAAACCTCCCAGCACAAAGATATAAACTAACCATGGCATAAGTATTCTCTTGATATTTTCAGTTTTTAACTTTTTCCAATCAAATGAGTGTAAAAATTGATCTCCATGTGGTCTAACTTTGCATTGCCCTAATCATTAAGAATGTTGAACAGCTCTTCATATATGTGTTGGTTATATGCACTTCCTCTCCTATGAAATACTGTTAATGTATATTGCCTATTCTATCAATCAGGTTGTTTGTGTCTTCTTTTTTCTCTTGCTTATTAATGACAGGTTTTTTTCCTCTATTAAACTCTTTTAAAAAATCATCAACTTTGTTGACTATGTTGAACATCCCCTTTCCATCCTCTGTTTCTATTCTACTGATTTCTGCTCTTATTTTTTTAATGATCTTTTTTCTAATTTTGGCCTTATGTCTTTCTCTTGCTATGTTCTTATGTTGGATACTTCGATTTTTTAATTAGAAGCTTTTTTTCTTTACTTACATAAATATTTAGAGCTCTGTCTTTCAAGGTTGTTCTAATTGTATCCCATAAGTTTTGTCATATATGTTTTCATTGGCATACAGTTCTTGGATTATTTTATTATATCTAACATGTTGCTTTTTCTAAAAAATAAGTTATTTTAGCAAGGAACATATATAATACATTCCTTAACTTAGGGCCATAATAGAGTTAGCTTGGAAATGACAAGAAAATACTAAAAATGTACATTATAAGTATGTGTGTGTGCATGTGTGTGTGTGCACATGTGTGGGCTTTGAGGGCACAAAGGAGAGAGAATGCTCTAATTCTGGATTATCAATTGTTTTACACTATGCCAATAGTTTGAATCTTTTTATGTATTCTCAGTGTTTTATACTGTATCTTTTACATAAGGCTGAAGATATATTGTTTACATGAAAAGAGACTTCTATGGTCTTCCACCTCTCTCCCTACTCTCTTTGGAACCATCGAGAATTGCCTAGTTTACAGACCAATACTTTTTTGCATAATGGTATACATTGATCTTAGTCTTTGATTTTTTTTCTTTAAATTTTTCTTGTGTTATTGAGCAAATCTATTTGTGCTAGTGAAGTTTATAAACCTAGAAGTACTCAATAAATGTTTGTGAAATAAATGAATTACTTAATGAGGTAGAGTTAACACATGCATTAATTAGTCAACTATAAATAAACAGAGGTTAACTTTGTTTTTTTTCCATGTGGTGTTTTATATTTCCTAATTTGCTCAGTTTCTTAGCATTTTAACACTGTATTGGTCAGCTTGCTTCTGCTCTTCCAAATTGTATCCAACTTCTGTTTTCTGGAACCGGGTAAGTACCATTTAACCTGTAATTCCAAAATACACTCTTGTGCTCAAAATTGCACAAGGCAATTTTACAAAGCTAACAAAAGCTACAAATTATAGTTATGTGTTTATTTAAAAATTCTAGTTTTTAATTACTGATCTGTTTGTAACTAAATCGTATTTTTAAAAGAAGTCAGTGACTATAGAAAGGATGAGACTAACTGGTCTATTTTTTTAGGTTGTTTTTTTTTTTTTTAGACTGATGAGGTACTCCTTATTAAATTAAATATATGCATAGTACTGCAAAGAATTTTTCCATCCAAAGTGGAGGATGGGGGGGAGAGGATCTACTTAACTATTAACCAGAAAATTCCTTTTTATAGTTTGTTTGTAGATAATATTTGCTAAAATAAATAAAATTCTACTATAAGGTACCATAGGATATTCCCATGTTCTATTCTACTTTTGTCATTATCTCCTTAGCTAGATACACAGTGGCTGTGCAGTAGAGACTCCATAAAACTAGGAACAGCTTGCCAGGTATATTTTATATCTATGATACAGAAACAATATTCATTTCATTTCAAATAAGGTATATACTTTTGTAAGTGCAATACTAGGTATACAAAGCTGTTTTAGAGCAGGCATCTGAAATAATGCAGAGGGATTTGAGATAGGCAAAACAGGACACCAATTCTTCTTGGATTTTTAAAACCAGACACCAGAAGTCTAACCAGCTTTCAGCCCCTGGGGTAGCACTCTTGGAAAATTATTTGGGGCACCAGACAGATTTATATGATGTAAGGGCCTCATTAAGAGCAACTGCAAGGAATAATGGTCACCTCTGTAGCTGCAGGACAGCAGGTTGCTTGTTCACGGTTGATGAGAATGACTCTTTGATATGACAGTTTGGGGAGGCCTCTCTCTTATTACATTTTTGCCAGATTGTCAAATGATCACATTATTTAATTTTAAAAAAAATAGAGGACAGGTACAAAAGAAAGTTAACAAGCAAAAACACACATATTAGTTTATGACAAATTTAATGACAATTATATTCATCTATTTACTTCAAATATAAGAATATTCGTTACTATTCATGAATATAAGGTAAGGTCCTTTAGAGAATATAAATATTTTACTCAATTCTTAAATACCCTTTGAAAGATGTGCAATTAGCTCTTGCTATACAAAAATCTCATTATCCATTCACTATAATGATTTGCAAAAACCTTTCCCAGAAATTCACTATATAAATCAAAAGGTCTCTAAAGAAAACAGCATGTGCATATTAGCAAAGACATCTGCACAGGGTGCTTCTCCTCATGAAAGAACTTCAATCGTGTTGCAGATATATCTCCGCTGTCCTCCTGATGGGACGGTGAATTATATTAAAGTTCTTTAAACATGTTATGTATTATTACTATTGTCTTTTCCACCCTTTACTTAGAGGTTTATGCTGACATAGATTCTTGTTTGCTTCTGTGAGGTGCCTGAGGGCACTACCAACAGCCTTAAATTTAGTTAGTATCTTTTCTGTATTTTAACATGTTATTTCATTGTTTAGTTGCTTTAGAATACCTGCTACTTGCAGTGTAAAAAGAAAACTCACAGTGACATTGTATACTACTAAAAAACACCCTTACCAATGACTTTATTCATTGTTAATAATTAGGTATCTTATATTTTGAACGATTTGTTATCAGAAATCATTTGTGGGTTGTTATTTAGGTATTTAAGAATGTTTTAGTGCCAGAACCAGTTTGGCTCAGTGGATAGAGCGTCGGCCTGCGGACTGAAAGGTCCCAGGTTCGATTCCGGTCAAGGGCATGTACCTTGGTTGCGGGCACATCCCCAGTGGGGGGCGTGTAGGAGGCAGCTGATCGATGTTTCTAACTCTCTATCCCGCTCCCTTCCTCTCTGTAAAAAATCAATAAAATATATATTTTTTTTTTAAAAAAGAATGTTTTAGTGACGGTTGGAGTTCTGTGATAGGCTTGGAATCCATTATGATTTTCTTATTAAACCTAACAGAATATAGGCTCCTGTTCTCTGGAAATTTGCAATCAGAAACTTTGCAAGAATGAAACATTTTGGCTAATAAGAACTACCTATATTATCATTATCAAAAATTCACAGGCAAGGAGATAGACCTCCATATTAGTTCATGTATTAATTGAACAAATATTTATTGGGCACCTTCCGTATGTCAGGCATATTGATATAGCAGCAACTAAAAATACTCCCCCTCTTTCTAAATACTGAGGAATAAAAGACAATTAGCAAAATAATTAAGTCAGACTATATGTTAAGACATGACAAGTGGTATGGAGAAAATGAAAGTAAAGAAGGGCAATATAAAAAAGCAGAGTGAATGGGTAGGGGTATGGGTAGGTTCCGTTTTAAAAAGGTGGTCACAGAGTTTCCGTTGTTAAAAAAATCTGAACACGGTTCTACATCAAAAATAGACCATTTTTCTCTAATTCTTGCTAATTCCAGAATTGCTCACTTCATGGACAAATAGATAAAGCGCCCATTCTAAGAGTTTAAAAGCTTTTCTGAAAAATGTGGGTAAATTGGACTGTGGATATGAATTTGTAGGAAGGCCTAGGTTTGACTCAGTGGGTTAATCTTAGGTAGGGACAGTAATTGGGCAGTTGGATGTCTACCAATGAGCTGAATAAGTCAACCATTGAAGCATGGGGATAAATATAAATATTTAGTGAGTAATATGATAAATGTATATTATCTTGGACTACATAGTTCCTGAACTAGGCTGCTACATTTAGGATCTATAATATGCCACAAGGATAGATATAAATTAAGAAAACACTAATAATTATTACCATTTATTATTATTGTTACTAGAGGCCCAGTGCACGAATTTGTGCACAAATTCCTGCACAGGTGGGGTCCGGCCAGCCTGCCCTGATTGGGGCCAATCAGGTCAGGTCAACCGGGGGAGGGGCCGCGAGCGGTTGGTGGGCCAGCCCTGCCCCCAATCGGGTGTGGGGCCACCTAAGGGGAGGGGCCTGGAGACGATCCACTGAGCTGGAGCTGAGCATGGGTCCCAG
>NW_006296625.1:3883142-3885566 GCF_000327345.1 Myotis davidii | reverse complement strand
TATCTCTGTGTGTACATCAGACACAGCCCAGCACTGGCCTTTGTCTGTTGGTCAAATCCATTGCATTGAAAAACTTGTTCCCCTTCTTCTCTTTGGGCCCTCATAACAAATACAGGCCAATTGGAAGACGTGGGCCCCAGTGGCAGAGCCAGGCCCCACAATCGCCCAGAACTTAGGCCTAAGACAACTGGGTAGCAATCTCCACGGAACAGAACATACTGTTTTACAGTCTTAATTCTCCCCTAAAATGTGCCCAACTGCTCCTCTTTAGCCATTATGATTTTCTTATTAAACCTAACCGAATATAGGCTCCTGTTCTCTGGAAATTTGCAATCAGGATAGACTGAACTAAGGAATCAAAGACCGAGTTTCCTTTGAGGTGGGATCCACTGGGAGCCGGCTGTTGGCAAGGCCCCTCACAGGTGGCTGCCTTCCCCCCAAGCTCGGTGTGCTCTGAGCCGGTCCATTTCTGGCGGTGCCAGGTCCTGGGCTGCTGGTCGGGGAGCAGGTCCACAGGGTTTCTCTCTGCCGCCTTCCTGGCCTCCTGAGCAGTACCCTCCAGCCCAGCACCTCAGGTGGTTATCGCTAGAGCTGGGACTCAGAGAGCAAAGGAGCTGGCCCACACCAAGAGGGACTCACAGGTGGCCAGGCCGTGCCCCCGACCCTGCTTCTCAGTCTCACTCATGTGGATCAGGCCAAAGCCCACTGCTCTATGCTCATCAGGCATGAAATGTACCATGTGCGTTAGGATCAGAGCTCCAAGTAGAGACGTCATTGTGATAGTGACCACTACATGAAGGTTAGATTAAAAACACCCTCCTTGTATGTTACAAATCTTGCTCTCTACACAGTCCAGGATGACAGGACTATGATACCTATGCAGTATTAAAGGGAGCTAGGCCAGACTGAAAGATTCAGAAATGTCTGGGGAAGAATTCTGCAAAAAAAAGAAGTTGAGAGAAACCTAGATGTGGATAAACACCCTGAAAAACAGATTTAAATAACCAGTACACAACTTGAGGTTGAAATAATAAGACCCAGAGAAAATTGTGTAAATGAAAAGCAAAGTTATTTATTTCATGTAGAAGAGAAATCAGAATTTGTTAGGATGGTTTAAAATGAGAAAATATGTATAAGGGTTAAAAATAAATAAGGCATCATATTTGCAGATCATATGATACCTACAGAAAAAAACTAGAGAATCAATAAATGCTTAAAATAAAGAAATGAGTTTCACTTCAAAAATAAATCTTGCCCTCTAAATTCATGCTGGATTTTGCTCTTCTCAATTTAACTAAGAACTAAAAGACAAATCATATTGTGTTAAGGTCCCTCTAATCAATTTGATGTCTGCTTTTCTTTTATATGACTTACTTTCTTGCAAGCACGTGCACACTCTGTCTTATTGAAAAACCCAGGTTAATGAGAAACCATGATTATAGATGTGTGCAAATAAAAAACATTATAGGAAATGTTCAACAATTGGTAAACCAGCCCTTGCTATTTCAATGCCACCATTTTGCCTTTTTTTCTATATCCCATCCACTTTCAGAGGCAACATATTAATTTACCACATCGACCTTGAAATATTAAATGAGGTTAAAAATCTATAATAGCTAAAGATAAACATGTTTATGAGCAGAGAATAAGTAATATTTCATTATTGCAGAAAACAACATGTAAATTAGTAGACTCAGTGTTAGCAGTCCTGGATCCAAACCCCAGTTCTATTACTCTCTAGCTGTGAGACAAAGTATAAATCCCTTAACTTCTGGTTCTTTACTTTCCTACGCAGTAAAAATGTGTATATACTTCCTTCCCTCTGCCTTGCCTCACAAGGTCATTGTCAGACTTGAGCAAAAAAACAACAACAATAACAAACAAACAAACAAAAATACCTGTAATGTAGTTAATTATGAAAGGCTCATTTTTCTAGGTAAAAAAAATGGTCAAATATTTTAAAATCCTTTTTATGTGTCTCTTAATTAAATATACATTATTCAATTATAACTGCAAATTTTCTTCTAACAGATATACTCTATACCTACTGTCACTTTTTAACAGGTTTTCTACTTTATAAAGAAAAATTATTTAGAAACTTTTATTGACTTTTATTTTAGTTATATCATCCACAAGTGGTTCTGATAAAACTTCAGGTCCTTTAACATAGGTCATGAAGTTCTGTAGACTACTATATTCATACTAGAGGACCGGTGTACAAAATTCGTGCACTCTGGGTGGGGGAGTGGTGGTGTCCCTCAACTCAGCCTGCACCATGTGGGGAGTAGGCCTAAGCCATCAGTTGGACATCCTTAGCACTGCCACACAGGCGGGAGAGGCTCCTGCCACCGCCACTGTACTCGCGAGCCTTGAGCCCGGCTTCTCCCTGTGGGAGCACACTGACCACCAGGGGGCAGCTCCTGC
>NW_006296625.1:3872427-3883040 GCF_000327345.1 Myotis davidii | reverse complement strand
CCCGATTGCTCCCAACTAGCCTCCCTTGCTGGCTCGATTGCCCCCAACTGCCCTCCCCTGCTGGCCTGGTCATCCCTAACTGCCCTCCCCTGCAGGCCTAGTCCCCCCAACTGTCCTCCCTTGCCCCCAGCTTGCCCGGTCACCCCCAACTGCCCTCTCCTACTGGCCTGATCATCCCCTGCCAGCCTGATCGATGCCTAATTATTCCCCTGCCGGCCCGATTGCTCCCAACTAGCCTCCCTTGCTGGCTCGATTGCCCCCAACTGCCCTCCCCTGCTGGCCTGGTCATCCCTAACTGCCCTCCCCTGCAGGCCTAGTCCTCCCAACTGTCCTCCCCATCCCTCACCCCAAAGAAATGCCCTTAGCATTTACTATCTCTGCCAGTTATTCCAGGTTATTATATAGGATTAGAGGCCTGGTGCACAAAACTCATGCATAGGAGGAGGGGGTTCCCCTCAGCCCAGCCTGCACCCTCTCCAATCCGGGACCCCTCAGGGAATGTCCGACTGCCGGTTTAGGCCTGATGCCTAAGATCTGACCTAAACTGGCAGTTGGACATCCCTCTCACAATCCAGGACCACTGGCTCCTATCTGCTCAACTGCCTGCCTGCCTGATCGCTCCTAATTGCCCCCCTCCCCCCCGCTGGCCTGGTCACCCCCAACTGCTCTCCCTGCTGACCTAGGGGCTGGCAGCTGCCCCCCCCACCAGCCTGGTCATGCCTAACTGCCACCCATGCTGGCCTGGTTGCCCATTACTCCCCCCTCCCGCCAGCCTGGTCACCCCTTACTGGCCCTCCTGCCAGCCTGGTCACCCCTTACTGCCCCCAACTCCCACGGGCCTGGTTGCCCCATGCAGCCTGCTGCTCAGTCGTTTGGTCACCCCTCACTAACCCCCCTGCCAGCCTAGTCACCCCATACAGCATGTTTGGTCGTCCATTCGGTTGCGATGGTCACTTAGGCTTTTATTATTATAGATATTTCTCATTTTACTTTTTCGTTTACCTCTCTGAGCCACAGGGGCACTTAAACTAGTGTAACCCTATAGCTATTGTGAACCCTCATGCGTACAACATTTATGCTAATGGGCAATAAAAATAATTACCATAAAAATAAAAAAAACTATTAAACTTAGAAAAATCAGTGGTGTACCTAGCCTGACATTCTGTATCTCTCAGTGAACAATATTTAATGCTTAGGGGAAGCTATAGAACCCATTATGTTCCTAACTGTGCAAAAGTATTCTAAGAAAAAATTACTTTTCCTACATTAGCTAACCATCAGCTTGAGGCCAAAACATAAGGTCTGTAAGAATCCAATACTTGGGAAATATTCCTTGTCGTAAAAAAGCAGGAGTTTATATGTTCTCTAGTCAATACATTCTAGGATTAATTCAGTTCCTATTACACTATGCTGACAATTATCTTTTTAGGAATAAATAAGCCATTCTTTTACTTTAAATCTTGACATTAGTAGAATGTAACCTTTGAAATAACTGATCCAATTAAACATATGCTTAAAACAGGAAAAAGAAGTGGTTCTTATAAGACATGCATTTTATTGACATTGTTTTCCTCGTGTTTTTTTTTTCTCCCTAACATTTTCCCTCTCAGCACAAACCTGTTCATGGTAAAGAACTTGAATCTAATCAATATATGGATAACACAGCAAAGCTGGGGGGAAGAGGCTGGCAGCAGGGGGGAAACCCACAAGACTGAAATTAAATTTTGATTGCTGATGATACCTCAATGGGAGGTATTTATCTCCAGGCTGATCAGCTGTAAGGACTGGTTGTGACCACCTACCACTGATCCCCGTTCACAACAGAGGAGCTGTGCAGGGGCCTACCCTACAGAGCAGGACTTACTTCATGAGGGCTCTGGTGCCTGCTGAGTCGACTCTTTTGAGGTGTCACTTGTGGAGGTGGTTGAGTGGTGATTCTTCAAGGTGGTCTGAAGCTGTCCACTGGGTTTTTAGGATCTTGGGCCTTCCAGGAGGTGCAGGCCAAGGTCAGCTGCTGCCCGTGTTCTGCCTGGGGCCACCTAGCACGAGCTATAAAGTGAGCTGAAGATGGCTGCTATTTGTGCTGGGTAAGGCCAAGCTGTGAACCAAGGCTGACTGCTGTTAGTGCTGGGCCTGGGGTGACTTACTAAGAGTTTCAAGGCATGCTGAGGCCAGGTGCTGCTTGTTTGAGAGATTTTAGAACAATCTGAAGCATGAGCCAAGACAGGTCATTTGTATGGAAAAGCCACTGGCGACAGCTTGTATGGGCCTGAAAGTTGGGTGGTGTGGGGCCTTAGTGAATCACTAGGGCAAACAATGTGAGCCAAGTTGATGGAGTCTCAGATATGACACCTGCCAGCCAGCTCTTTGAGGGGAGGGCTCATCAAAGGAACAAAGGCCTGTGCCAGCACTTCTGTCTGGAAGAATGCTATCCCTCCAGCACCTCCCTGATGCTGATAATTCAGTTCTTCCCCATACATCTCTGGTGCCTTTCAAGCTGCTGCCCCAACAATGGAGCTCAGAGAACATGAATCTGTGTAAGTCCATGCACTGGCCCTTTAAGAGGAACTGCCTTGGACTCCAGCAACCCTCTAGCTCCTTTAGCTTCAATTCCCGCAGGTTTTACAGCCAGAAGTTATGGGGACTTCTCTTCCTGTCACTAGAACCCTGGCTGGGTCACCTGATGTGGGGCTGGGGGTGTCACCTCAGGGGGAACCTCTGTAGCTGAGATATCCCCCAATTTTTATCCACCACATATGGTTGTTGGATTAGCCCGTTCTGTGTTTCCACTCCTCCTACCAATTTCAATGTGGTTTCTTTAATTCCTTAGTTGCATGATTCCCATTCGGCCAGATTTCAGGCAGTTCTGAATGATGGTGGTTCTGTAGTTTAGCTGTAATTTTGATGTGGTTATGGGAGGAAGCAAGTACCACGTTTACCTACATTGCCATCTTGGCTGGAAGTCCTACAGAAATTCATTTTAGAAACTTCTCTAACATCATATAAATTCCTAGCCTCATTAACTTCATTATAAAATCATTCATATCAAAAGTTAATTAAGTACTTTAAATCTTTCTGATTTTCATTTGTTTTATAGAAATAAAGAGTAACACTTTATAGCACTGTTATAACATAACACTGTTATAAATTCTAAGTGAAGTATTATAAATATATTTTTTTTAATCCTAACCTAAGGATATTTTCCTTTTGATTTTTAGAGAGAATGGAAGGAGGGAGGGGGAGGGAAACATCAATGTGAGAGAGACACTCTGTCCAGGGCAAGTATCGAACCTGCAACCAGGTACATGCCCTTGACCTGGAAATGAACCTGCTACCCTTTGGTGCACCCGACTGATGCTCTCACCAGCCAGGGCAAACTGAAGTACAATTTAACTCAAACTGATAGATCCAATTAGGAATACATTTTAACAATCGCTTATTACATCTAATTCCTAGTAACTATATAAATTATTTTGTAGAGAAAATGTTTTATGTGAAAGAAATTTGCATTTTTTAATATCGCTAAGAAACCAAAATACAAACTTATATGCCATACTTTGTGATTTTATTATAAGCTTTTTGGAGACCTGAGACCCCACCTATCTCTGACTCTGAATTCCACATACCTGGAATGCTACATGAGCACCGTCAATTAACTGCATGCCCTGTAACTACAGCCTCAACATTTTTCAGTCACTAACTCTCTGGTGTTTATTCTTTAATAATCTTACATGGATAGGCTTAATTAATTTTCTATATTTTTTTACTCTGTACACATTTCCCTTTTAAAACATTACTCTGATACATTTCAATAGTGCATAGGATGCAGTTTTCATTTCCCTATTTTTATCCTGTACATTGAATTTATTTTTTACCTTTTCTATTTAGTCCTTGATAGGCAATAATAAAATTCAGGAATATATTAGAGTTAAAGAAAAAGTAATGCCTAAGAAAACCATTTTTGTACCTAACCTAGATTCAGAAATGTGTTCTAAAATGTTACCTGAAAGTTCCTGCTAGAAAATAATAACCAAGTCCCAAAGCTTAATCTTTGTGGACTGAAAAATGTAACTAAATTTCTTCTAGTCACTCAATCACCTTGGTTTTCTTCTGGTTTGCAGCAGTAGAGGCACCTGTCGTCTGCCTGGTTAATTTTAATCCTTGCACAATTCACTGAGAATTCCTGTAAGCCAACCATATAAATTTCTGCATGAATATGTATGAGTATTTTTATTAAAGCATATATTTAAAATAAACTCTTTTACTAGCAGATGTAGCCATATGGAAACATATTTCTATTGACCAAAGAGTTGATACTACTTTATAATTTTTATCCATGTTGTATCTCTTGCTGAAATTCATGAACATGTGGCTTTTAACAAGTGATACAAAATAATTTTTCAGACTTCTTTCCCTTTCATAGCTCTTTGCTATAGCATACCACAGACTTTCAAGTTCTGTTGTTTTAGTCATCTAGAGCACTAGAGTTTTGAGTCTACAAAGTCAAAAATAGGAACATTTTAGTAACAAAATAACTGCTAAATCTATTATTTTAATAATTTTGAATATTTAAAACTTACTACTCACTGGTTATTGAGAAATGGAAAATAACATTCCTAAAAACAAAGTACTATACTGATGGTGATTGTCTCATTAACTTGTAAGAAAGGAAAACATAATCAATAATTAGTAATCTGACCTACGGTTTGTTTATCTATTGTGCATTCAGTCATAACCAATGATGGCAGATATAATTATTGGTATTAATCCAAAAATAATATCAGTTAATTTTTTCTATAAATATAGAAAAGTACCAATAATTGTTGTCAAACATGGACCCGGACCAAGGCAGGTCTATCAAATGGGTCTGGAATCAGGTCCTTGCGAAGTCATGAGGAAAACATTTCGGGGACTCATGCATAGGAAGATTTGAGGTGCAGTGGCAAGATGTACTGGAGGGGCACGTGGAGCATAGATGCCCCTGAAGATGCTGCTGCACTGCTCATCCGTGACCCTGTGGCTCAGCTCCATCTCACTACAAAGAGGTCCAGCTTCTGGGGCCACAGGTCTGCACTTGTCACCACAGAGCCCAGGAGAAGGGACAGGACCCAGAGCTGTCATGCCATTAGCCTGGCATTCGAGGCTTCAGTAGTCCAGCACAGTCTCTATTTCTGTCCTGCCTGCTTTTCTCAGTGTTTCAGCCCATGCGGCTACCACATCCAAGCCCATTCAGCTGCTAGGGAGAGAACAAGCCTGGGGTCTTTGTTAAGCTTTGATTATATCTCCCAGGCTTTGGGAAGGGGTATACTTTCTTTCAAACTAGCCAATGTTCTTCCTAATTCGAGGGTTTGTGCTGGATCCTACCCCATCCAATCATATTCCTGGATCTTCTGGGGTTCCATGCCCTTATCCTAGCTGATCCTTTCCCAGATTTTCCCAAGCTAGACTCCTCCCGTTTTATGGTGGTCATTTTGGCTCCTCCTGTGCATGCCTTAAAGTTCTGCTTCCTCCTCTGGCTTCTACTGCACTGCTCATCCGGCTTCTACTGCACTGCACTTAGTACAAGGAACTCCCCTTGAGCCATTGTGGCTTCTACTGTACTTGTGCCCAGCAAAGGAATTTCCCCCTTTCATGGGGCCTCCCTCGCCCTCCCCACTCCCAATCCAGGCAAATGGGCCAGTTATTCCCAAGAGAGATTGGAAAACTGGTCTTCCTGTTGTTTGGGGATTAATTTTTGCCAGAGGATGTGGGTGTCCCTGGAGTGTCTGTGAAACTGCAGCTTCCTAGTTAACCTGGCTTAATTAGATGTCTCGCTCCTTTCTCTTTCATTAATATCTAACTAGCTGCCAGCTATGACATAATCATTCATTTTATCATTTCAGTGGGTTTAACATACCACTTGTTTAAATTTGGAAAATAATTCTAGGTTAGTTGGTTAAGTAATACAGGTGAGGCAAAAGTAGGTTTACAATTGTGAGTTTGTGAGACACAGAGTTTATGATTGTATTATTATTTGTTAATTAATGTGTTATTTTCTATACAAGCAAGTGTAAACCTACTTGTGTCCCATCCTGTATAATAATACATCACTTTGAAAATATTTATCTTACCCTAATTGTCACTGTCAGTTTTTTCTTTATAGATTTGTTGAAAATTTAGCAATAACATTTCATATATTTCTATTTCTCAATATGTATAATTATACTTTAAAGTTCTTTAAGTTTGAATTAAGTCAAATAACTTCTTTTTTCTGAATCCTGAAAATATATATGCCAAAGTTTTTCTTAGTATAATAATTTTTCACTCTTTTGATTTTTTGAAATGTACTTACTATTTGAACATTAAAACAAATTCAAAGGTTGAATTATAGTATACCTCTATTAGTTATTTTAAAGCCTTTATGGTACTTGGAATTTTACTGCATCCAGACTTAAATAGTGCTACTCTCTCTTAGGCTAATGCAAACAAGAAAACAAATCCACAAACTCCTGCCCCTTTACTGTTTTCTGAAGCCCACACATTTGAGCCATACCTGTAGCCCCACGTCTTATTAGCACTCCCCTTCATGTTCATCATTTAATTTTGTGTTATATATATATTTCCCCTAGAGCATGACATTTTAATTTGTCTTCCACAGGCTTTCTTCAGCATATACTCCATATGAAGCTAGAAGGAGTTGCCTGGTTGATAGGTTTCTGTAATTTTAATCATTCAGTCATGTAAAGCCAGAGGGACTTACTGTTTGAATTACTATAAATTTCACATAGAGATGCTGTGTGGTGCAAAGAAGGTAACATATTGGTTTTTTTTTTTTTAAAGGTTAGAAAGTCAGTTGAAACACAGTTGAATACAAATAAAACTACTTATTCAAGGAGAAGTATCTTGATTCCCTCACTTGCTGTGTCTAATCCTCAGAGCCAGCATGCCCTCATCTATTGGCTGAAAAGGACTCCACCACAGAGCATTATTTGAGAGGTGCTAAAAAGCATCCCTTGACTGGGTGGGATTGGTTGAGCACTGACCTATGAATCAGGAGGTCATGGTTCGAGTCCCGGTCAGGGCACATGTCTGGATTGCGGGCTCAATCCCTGGTGTGGGGAGTGTAGGAGGGAGCAAATCAATGCTTCTCTCTCATCATTGATGTTTCTATCTCTCCCTCTCTATTCCTCTCTGAAGAAAAAGAAAAAAAGATCCCTTATTTCCTAAAACCTGTCTCCCTCCTGAAGTCTGAAAATGTTTCAGAGGATACACATGGGCCTCCTACCATCACAGCCACATTTGAAATGCTTGTACTCCTAAGAAAAGGAAAACTGACTTTAATTTGAGAGAAGGTGTGCATTACTGGCATTAAACCTAGGCTATGAGAAAACCGTGGCAGATAGGAGAGGAGTTGCAAAGAAATAAAGCAAAAGGAGAAGAAATAAGTCAGAGACAGCAATAGCCAAACTTTCTCTAATTTACAATTTAAGACATGCTCTTCCTTAAATCTTGGGTGAGACACTGCAAAGACAAAGAAAATGCTTAGAAAACACTGAAATGAAAAAATAAAGAAAATCTTCAAGTGATTAGAATCAAGCTCATGTACCGATTTTACAGTTTTTATGGCAACAGCTGTACCTATATATAGTCCAGCTTTATAACTAGGCTCAGATATCAAATTAAAGAGAAAAACTTAAACCCTTATGATACTAGAAAACATACTCTATATATTTTACCTTTGTTTATTGTCAGTAATATGATATGCAGTTTAAACTAATACAACCATTTTAAGAAAAAAGCAGGATAAATCAGAGACCATTTTTATATGCTTTTATACATTTTTGTATGAACACTTGCTGTTTTAAATAACTTTAAAAGCTTTACACATGTTTAAAAATCTAATTACTATGAGATATCATTTTTGTTATTGTTTTATTTGTTTGTTTGTTTAGTTTTGTGCAATGTGCAAGGTGATTTTACAGAAAGTCAAAACTGATGTGAGCTTCCATCGTGTGATTATTTAATGGCAGTGTTCTAGATTAAAAGTAAAATCGGTCAACCGTATCATTCACCAGTTTTTCTGGGTAAAATAATCAAGTTGAATATGAAGTTGTCAAATTCTAAGTGTAAAGTCAGTCAGGATAGGCTAAGTTATGCTTTAGGAATAAAAATTTCCAAATCTTCATGTGGATTTGGCTTTGTAAAAGGGCTCTACTTCTTGTATTTGTTCCAAGATCCAGTCTGATGTAGACTCCACATCAACATTTACTCCCATCATCTCTACAGCAGGTAAAAGTGAATGTGGCAAATCTCCTAAAGCTTCCATAAGGAAGCGACTCATGATACTTCTGCTCAACATTTCACTGCCCAAAGCAAGTTAGATGGCCATGCCTAATCCAAAATCAAAGGTGAAGTACAATCTTAGCATGTTCCTGAAAGGAAAGTGCTTGTGAACAGACCACAAGAGAAAACTAGGCCAACAAAGACCAAGGAACCAGGGCATATGTTAAACTTAGCGGCCATAGAGATGCTGCTCGGAGGCTAACAAACTGGTGGTGTGGAAATATGCAGTCAGTTTTGCTTCAATGAGAGTAATGATTCAAACTGTCCCACTATAGGAATGTGGCTGTTAAGACCACAACAGAGCTGGGTCCCAAAAGACTTTGTTGCCTCTCCTTCGTACTGCCAGTATTGACTTGGAACTACCATAAGGGCTCAAACCTCGGCTGCAAACGGCCTGTGTTTATAAATCAGGGTTAACTAGATCGGTAACTACTTACTGGTTGCACTTAGATTTCATTTTCTTTTCCTTTGTCCTAGAATCACTTTGTTTTGGTAGGATGCAATCTATTCTTTTAAGTGGATTGAGTAATTCCCTAGCATTTTAATTGCAGGCCTAAGACCTCATCCTGCCCCCAGGATACTCTTCCCTGGCTGTGCTTTCCCAAAGGTTGCCACCCCTCACAGCTGGAGACCAAGAAACAAGACCAAAAGTCCAAAGATTAAGTAAGCACATGTTCTCTTCCCAACCTCTGAACACGATTGGAAATATGTTAATACCTATTGACCCATCTATGTACCTATGAGTCTACATAAAATTATGTTACTATTTTCATATAGTTCTGATACAAATATAGTTTTGTTTTGTCACAGGCAAGATACTGATCTAATCTATGTATTGAAGTTAAACAGAAATTAAATAAATGATAGCTGTTCTGTATGAACTCACCATATCAATGCTGAGAGCTCAAGGCTATTTATAAATCTGGCCTTCCTATTCACAGTGCCCTTAACTTTTTCTAATCCTTCTCTTTATCACCTCAAATCACCATGAGGTTCACAACCATGTTTCTAATCACTATTGAATTTAGCTGAAGTCAGGACTAATGGGAGGTGTGGGTGAGGAAAGCAGGTGGCCTTACTTATAAAACCCTCTCAGGCAGCAGGGGCATGAGACAGTAGCATTTAAATCCCTTCATTTTATCATTAACTAGAGGCCCGATGCACAAAGTTCTGCAAGGGGCTCGGGCCTCCCAGCCCTGGTTGCCTCGTGGCCCTGGCTGCCTCACAGCATCACAGCCCTGCCTACTGGTGGTTCCAGAAGGTCATTCCAGGTCGTTCCGCTGTCTGGCTTAATTAGCATATTAGCTCTTTATTATCTATACTTTTATTATTTACACTTTTATTATTATAGATAATAAAGAGCTAATATGCTAATTAGACTGGACATCCTCTGGACATCCTTCCAGACGACCTTGCTGACGAAGCTGGGGCTGCAAGGGAAGCCCAGGTCCTAGGTGCCAGAGGGAAGCCAATGCTGGCAGCTGGAGGAAGGTAGGCCTACACTTGCATGGATTTTATGCATCAGGCCTCTAGTATAGGATAACCAAAGGCTTGAACTAAACTGTAAAACTTTACTTCTTCAACCAAAAGTGTATGTTAGCTCAGTTTTGTGGCCGGCTGAGAGGCACTCTGCTAGGGAACCACACCCTGGCATGAGATTCTCCTTTAGCACTATTGTGATTACAAATATATTCATCCTGTAGCCGTGTAGCTTAAGTTCCAATCAATTGGTCAGTAAAATTTGAATTGCCTACTACTCTAAGTAAAGTTCCCTTTTGCTTTGAAATTCTAAATCAATTCTTTTACCAACTGCATAATGCCCTAAATTGTAAGAAAAAACAAAATACAGAACCTATTACAGAAAATCACTTTTATTCACAGTAACCTTTAATTTGCTGATTTTACTCTGTCCCCACATTTTTAATATTTTTCTGTAGAAAAACACATTTTGAAGATTTAAAAAATTGAGAGAGAACATGAGCTCTTTTCAGGATTATCTACATATATAAAAAGCCCATGGCCCTAACACCATAATGACCAAAGACTGGCACGGGTGTGCAGGGCTGCGGGCAAGGTGGGGTGGCAGGCAAGTGGGTGGGGCATGCACAGGTGGGCGGGGCCATGCATTTTCACATGCTGGGCTTCTTGTCACATACTAGAGGCCCGGTTCATGACATTTGTACACTCGAGGGGTAGGGGAGTCCCTCAGCCTGGCCTGTGTCCTCTTGCAGTCTGGGAGCCCTAGGGGGATGTCTGACTGATGGCTTATGCCCATGGGGGAGTGGGCCTAT
>NW_006296625.1:3866032-3871455 GCF_000327345.1 Myotis davidii | reverse complement strand
AGGTTGCTGGCCTTTGTTTACCGCCTGTATTTTATACAATGTTGCGGTCCGGCTGGCTGAAGCACACATAGTTACTTAGAGTTGCAGCTGAGGGGCCGACAAGTCAGGTGGGGAACGTTGGAGTCCCCCATCACTGAAGCAAGCAAGCCTCCCTATTTGCAGGGAGATGGCCTGGCTGCCGGCCGCCATCTTGGCTGCCAGTTAATTTGCATATCTTGCTGATTAGCCAATGGGAAGGGTAGCGGTCGTACACCAATTACCATGTACATAGTTACTTAGAGTTGCAGCTGAGGGGCCGACAAGTCAGGTGGGGAACGTTGGAGTCCCCCATCACTGAAGCAAGCAAGCCTCCCTATTTGCAGGGAGATGGCCTGGCTGCCGGCCGCCATCTTGGCTGCCAGTTAATTTGCATATCTTGCTGATTAGCCAATGGGAAGGGTAGCGGTCGTACACCAATTACCATGTTTCTCTTTTATTAGTGTAGAGGATAAAACATTCACCTCTACTCTGAGTAAAAATTAAGAGGAGAAAGCACATTTGATTTTCACCTCATATAAAAAACCCTCTGTTTTCAAAAATCCTGATAATAAGTCACTGTGGGGGATATTATTTTAACGTAAATAACTTTGTCCATAAGAATGCAACTAAATTGAGAAAAAAATGTTAATTAAGTCTTAATCTCTGTGTTAAACAAAAGCATAGTAGATTTCATATGAGAGGACTCTTTACCAAATTCAGTGTCTTACCCAAGGCAACTATAATTGTAAAGTACTCTTATTTTGAATATAAATTGGAATTTATCATTTCCTACTGGCAGTAGTGTAATATTAATCAGTGTACTGTATGGTCCTTGATTTCTTTAATAGGAGGGAAAACAAATAAATGTGCTCTTATTAAGGTAACAGAAGATGGAAGAGGCCCCTTATCCATCAATGATTACCTACATGAGTATCTCTCAGCATTTCAACCCAGTGGTCTACAGTACTGGTGTCAACAAAGGGGCTATAGTACCCACTTTATTGTACTTTTACAAAGTTTAATTGAGACCAAATATGAAAGGGGCAAGTTCAGTGCCTATAATATAGGAAGCATCCAAAAATCAACAATTATTATTATAACACAGGCAGTGGCTCACTCCAGAAAGCAATCTTTACTCCTCTCTTACTTACATCCTGCCCAAATCCAATTAATCATTGAATTCTACTCTACAGTTATTTAATCCTTAAATCCTAGTTGAATATCATTTGAATCTATTCACTGCTCTTTACTTACACTGCAATTACTTTATTCTAAGCCTCATTTTTCACCAGATTTACTCTTCATAAATATTGACTGAGTGAATGAGTATTTGGCCATCAATTTAATCTAAACTGTATTATTCTCCTTTTCCCAAATCTACCTTAAATCTATCTTCAATCAGTTTTTGTTGATGGTTCTTATATTACTACTCATGCCTGGAATTGCCTTCTTCTCATCAATCCTATTAAGACCTAGCAGTTTATCAAGGCCCAGTTCAGAAAGCCTCCTTTATTACTCTTCCCCCTTAAGAATAGAAAGCAATCTGCTTTTTAAATTCAACTAATGAAGAGTGATGTCTGCACCTTTCTTATGGCACTTTTATGGCAACTCTCTTCTGATAGATTAAGTTTGAGAACTGGATATGTGAAAAGATCATCCTTATATGTTGCCCAGAGCCTAGACCAATTTATTCTACATAATTGGAACTTAATACTCATTTGTCCTAATGTTGTTGATATATTAACACATTGCAGTGTATCTCCCCAACCTAGTTGCAAATGGTCTTACGAAATGTGTTTAGAATGCAGATTTCCAGGTCTTAGAGCAGCCTAATAAACCCACACCCTGGAGGAGGCGTGCTCAGTTCACCTCTTTAGGTGATTGCGAGGTATCCTGTGTGTGGATAGGCAAGCTTACGTACTCACATGTGCATTTCCTAATGATAACAATATTAAACTTTCCTTGAAAAGCAGAAAGCACTGTGTGTATCTGGTCTTTTTGAAATTTCTCTATATTTCTTAGCCCAACAATTTATACTTTTATAAAATTGTCTTTATCTGTCCTTCTTTATTAAACTATAAAATCTAATACTGTTTTTAATCAATAAAGGTAAAAGATTTAAACAATAAAAAAACGCATCATTTTATAGCTTCTGCCACTTTACAAGAACATTATATTCTATAATCTGTCCATTTAATATATATTTACCATTTCTATTATTTCATCTGCTTTTTCAGCTACTTTATTTTCAGCCTTGTCCACAATCATCATGAATATTTTCATAATTCAATATTATCACTGGGCTCAATAAGGCCCATCTTCACTTAAAAAACCTTTAATCTACCTTTTCCAACACTAATTATGTCTAGCATTTTATAATAATATTTTTTCTTATACTTTATAGTTTATTTCCCAGACAAATCATCTATTCTGAGTCTGCCAAAACGGTGGCATTATTTCCTCTCAGAAATACAATAACACATAAGGCCCTGATTCTATTCTTAGATTTGAAATGATATATAAAAAATTGCCTGATGAACAAAGATCCACAGTGTTCTTTCTTTTCCCTTTTAAAGTTACATGCATTAGTACACCACAGATGCAATTCAATCCAAACTTCTTGACAGAAATGCAGGATCAATAATAAAAGTAATATTAGATCACAATAACCAAATATCAAAATTCATTTTAAAGAACAAAAAAAAGAATATGTTGATCCAGTTTAATAAAACTCAAGTATAGTAATCTATAGAACTAATGTTTAAAAGAAAAAGCATTCCTTTTAATAAATTTATAATAATCTATAAGTAACAGCATTGGTTCAAAATAAACTTTGTAGCAGATGCTTTATAAAATTATGTCTATTCTATTTATATTAATCCTGTTAGATTAAGTACCATTATCCTCAATTTATGGACAGATGTCTATTAAGTAACTGTTCCAAGCCACGTGACCAGTTCATACAACCTTGCCAAGTTTCAGGCCCAAGTTTATCAGGCTCCGAAGCATTTACCACACCATTTTGCCTACCACTGAAGAAAAACTCATCATAACCAATAAGGTCCCAAGGGACCAGTATGCTCTGTTACTTCTGATTTAGTCACTTAGCCTTCCTGGGTTTCAGTTTCTTCTTCTCAATATTAGGATATTGTGTTAAAAGTTTCCAAAGTCCCCTGAGGCATTGAAATTCTGAGATTCTAGTGTAGAGAATCTAACTCTCTCTCCATTTCATTTGTTGTTTTTCTTTAGAGTAAGAAATCAAAGAACACCTAACCAGTTTGGCTCAGTGGATAGAGCATTGGCCTGAGGACTCAACGGTCCCAGGTTTGATTTTGGTCAAGGGCATGTACCTTGGTTGCGGGCACATCCCCAGTAGGGAGTATGCAGGAGGCAGCTGATCAATGTTTCTCTCTCATCGATGTTACTAACTCTCTATCCCTTTCCCTTCCTCTCTGTAAAAAATCAATAAAATATATTTTTAAAAAAGAAAAAGAAATCATTACCATCTAGCTGGAGTTATAACTTTCTTTGTCTTTCTAACTCAATCACTTCTAACACTTGTTTATTTTCTCAGAATCATTTAATCTATCATTGGGATTACAGACTAAAAACTGAAAATTTTGGTCAGCATGGCATTAACAATGGCATGTTTAGTTCACATATCTAGAAAATTCAGAAAGAACTGATTCTTTATATGTTCAATTAATGTATTCTTCTGCTGCTTTTATGACAACAACTAGAGGCCCAATGCACGGAAATTCGTGCAAGAGTAGGCCTTCCTTCCCCAGCTGCCAGCACCAGCTCCCCTCCAGCCCCGGGACCTGGGCTTCCCTCCTCCAGCAGGCACCTGGGACCCAGGCCAGCTTTCCCCGGGCCACCCACAGGCACCCGGGACCTGGGCCGGCTTCCGGAACCGGGCTGGGTTCCCTCCAGCCCCGGCTTCGTCAGGAAGGACATCTGGAGGACGTCCAGCCTAATTAGCATATTATCCTTTTATTATTATAGGTGATCTGGATGTAACTACATTGTTTGCCTTTTTGCTGCATTGGTTTTCTCACACAAAGACTCTTTAAAACATCTGAGAAACAGTAAAGCATTGAAGTATATATTGGGAGTAGGCTAGAATAAATAACTAGGAGCATTCTATCATGACCTTCAAAGGCATAGCCAAAATATGCCAGAAAAATTAGAGTTGACACCAGTGTAGCAGATGGGAAGGGTAAAAGATTAGAGAAAGTTTGAAAGGGAGCATGCTAAGGTCACTGTCTTATGTATAAAGATATCAATGGAGTTCAGAAATTTATAGACAAAAATAAACTTATATATGAATCTTATTAAGTTAGAGGTATCCTTTAGAAAACTAAGAGTAGGATTTAAAAAACAAAAACTTTTAAAACAATATTTTTAAAGAGGGTAGGGAAGAAGGAGAAAAGAGCATAAAAGAAATACAGAAATAGAAAATATAAAATAAAATGGCAGAATAAGTCCTATGGTAGCCCTACTTATAATATATATAAATTTATTGAATATATTAGTTAAAACACAGAGACCTTCAGACTTGATACAAAAATTTAAAAAAAAATAAAGAACCAGAAATATTTTGTCTATAAGAGACTAACTTAAAGCAAATAAATATAGAAAGTTAGAAAATAAGCAAATGAAAAAGATGTATTTGACAAATAATAATAAAAGAAAACCAGATGGTAACTTTAATAATACGCAAAATATAATTAAATGAGGATTATGAGGAGATCTTGAGACCAAAATGTTTAAAAAGTTCTGGTCTGTATAGATCAGGGGTCCTCAAACTTTTTAAATAGGGGGCCAGTTCACTGTCCCTCAGACCGTTGGAGGGCCAGACTATAGTTTAAAAAAAACTATGAACAAATTCCTATGCACACTGCACATATCTTATTTTGAAGTAAAAAAAAAAAACAAAACGGGAACAAATACGCCACTGCCAGCCTGAGCCTCAGCCCTTCGCAGCCGCCCATGGCTGCCTGAGCCTCAAACCTTCACTGCCACCGTAGTTTGAGGACCCCTGGTATAGATAGTCCAATAGCATCAACAAGCAAGCTCTATACCAGCAATAATAATGAAGTATAACATGATAAAAATAAGACAACTTCCACAATCATAATTCATGAATTATCTAGAAATTAACATATGAGTGAATGCTCAAGACTTATCTAGAGAAACTAGAGGCCCGGTACACAAAATTTGTGCATGGGAGGGGGGTCCCTCAGCCTGGCCTGCACCCTCTCCAATCTCAGGACCCCAGTGGGGATGTCCGACTGCCGCGGGGAATTGGGCTTGAACCAGCAGTCGGACATCCTGGAGGGATGTAGCAGTGCGCCAAGCTGCAGGCAGCCAAGGAGGAGCTTGAGCGGGGCCAGGCACTGGGC
>NW_006296625.1:3825889-3865991 GCF_000327345.1 Myotis davidii | reverse complement strand
TACCCACCTCTGCTTCTGCCCCCGGCCTAAGCTGCAGTCTGGCTTCCCTCTGCAGGATCAGGGGTAGGTGCCGCCCCCAATACCCTGCAACTGCTGCCACTGCCAGCCTAAGCCTCAGCCCTTCGCAGCCGCCCGTGGCTGCCTGAGCCTCAACCCTTCACAGCCACTGCCTGCACCCTCTCCAATCTGGGACCCCCTAGGGATGTCCGACTGCTGGACATCCCTCTCGCAATTTGGGACTTGGCTCCCAACCGCTCCCCTGACTGTGCGCCTGCCTGCCTGACTGACCACCCCTAACCCCTCTGCCTGCCAGCCTGATTGCCCCTAACTTGCCCCCCTGCCAGCCTGATCACCCCTAACCACCTCTGCTTCTGCCCCCGGCCTAAGCTGCAGTCTGGCTTCCCTCTGCAGGATCAGGGGTAGGTGCCGCCCCAGGGGATGGCACTGCCCCCACTACCCTGCCGCTGCCCCCGCCTGGCCTCCCTCTTAAGCCTGGGCCCTTCGCAGCCGCCCGTGGCTGCCTGAGCCTCAACCCTTCACAGCCACTTGTAGCTGCCTGAGCCTGGCCCTTCACAGCTGCTACGGCTTTGTCCAGGAAGGATGTCCGGAAGGTGGTCTGGAAGATGTCTGCCCTAATTAGCATATTGCCCTTTTATTATTATAGATGTGTTAAACTTATTTCAGACTAAAAATAGATCTACCACACAACCCAGAAATTCCACTTTCAGGTATTTATCTGGAAAAAAAACCCAAAAAACAAAAAACACACACACACACAAAATAAACCCACTCACTAATTTGAGAAGATATATGCACCTCCATATTCACTATAGCATTGTTTACAATAGCCAAAAAAGTGAAGGAGAAAATAAATCAATAATAATAATCACTAATTACTAGAATTAGTGGTGTGATCACATTGTAAGGTTTAAAAATGTTGAATCACTATGTTGTCTACCTAAATATAGCTAATATAACTAATATAGTATTGTATACTAACTATACTTAAATAAAAAAATCACACAATAAACTTAACAATAATATTCAGTTAAAAAATAAACTGCAGACCTGAATGAGTGGACCAGTAAACCATGTTCACATATGAAATGACTAATATTTTAAAGAAGTAAACTTATCTCCAAATTAATTTATAAATCCAATGCAATCAAAATTTGAAGAAAAATAAAAGATCTACAAATAGCTAAGAAATTTTGGAGGAAGAGTAACAGAAATGGATAAAAAGCCCTGAGAAATGTTCAGATGTACTAAAAATTCTAGAACAATTGAATGGGTTTTTTAATTCTGTTCTAGAGAACAGCCCATGTTCTCTAGGTAGCTGATACTCTGGATACACTTCACATATTCTTTGATGTAGTTTTCTAATTGCAAATGCTTATATTATTTTGTCTGAACACTTTCTCTTGTCACTGGAGCTTCTTTGTCACCTGTATAGATGGTCACACTGCAAGGTACTTAACAGTCTTTAGGAATAGCGTTCAAGCAATAAATATTGATAAGGTTTTCAGCGATATGCTGGCACTAGCTCCTACCAGCTCAAGAGAGCCAATTGTTAAAGTTTTAGGAATGCTGCAAGGTAGTTTAAGGTTCTTAGTAGCTTGCAATCATCTATGATGGGGGTATTTATTCTGCAGATATCAGCAAATGCTACAAAGTAAAATTGTTATTGTGTTGTTGCAGAAAAACTGTTAAGTCTTTATCAGCTCACTAATGGTTCAGTGTATCAATACCCCCTGAATCTCTCTAAAGCAGTGGGTCTCAACCTTCCTAATGCCGCGACCCTTTAATACAGTTCCTCATGTTGTGGTGACCCCCAACCATAAAATTATTTTCATTGCTACTTCATAACTGTAATTTTGCTACTGTTATGAATCATAATGTAAATATCTGATATGCATTTTCATTGTTACAAATGGAACATAATTAAAGCATAGTGATTAATCACAAAAACAATATGTAATTATATATGTGTTTTCCGATGGATGGTCTTAGGTGACCCCTGTGAAAGGGTCATTCGACCCTCAAAGGGGTCGCGACCCACAGGTTGAGAACCGCTGCTCTAGAGTGTACTAGGAACTAAAGTGGTTGTTAGCTTCAAAATTCATCTCACTTCCCTACTTAACGGCCCCCACCTTCAAAAACACTACTTGCAGTTTGTCTAAGAGTTGGCCTTTGGAGGAACTCAAAGTAAGACAACCCATTTAGAAATGGTCAGAATGACCACTAAGTGCCCTAAGATTTTTGAAGGAGAAATTTAAGAATAAAGTGTCAAGGAGTTCAAAGACTTTGTCTCCTTCATTAAAGACAAAATATCTATCTTCATAGAACTGGCCTGACATTCAACAGGTCCTATAGACTCAAAGGGTACATCAGGCTTGGGAAAACCTAGTCATCCCTGTTTGTGGGGGAAGATGCCTCCAAGAGCCAACTGAATATCATGTCTTTAAATTACAGTGACCATGTTAAAAATGAAATAGCTATCGTTGGTTTAATTCTAAATGGAAAGATAATACATTTCTTGAAAACATTTTATATGAGCTTTTCATTTAAGTTTTACTTTTAAAAAAACCCACAATAGATTCTGTTGTAGAAAAATATAATTCCAGCATGTCACTTTTATTTTTTAAAGAAGTTAAGTAATAGCCTGCAGCCAGCAAATTAGTTCAGAGTAGTGGCTGTCAAGATTGTAGGGGCTATTTAAGAAGTTGATAAATAATAACAAACTTCTCCCTAGAAAACCACACAATTGCACACACACAATTTGGCATAAAATTTTAGGGATGAAGAATTCTAAGATATGATTATAATTTCTCACATTTTATTTTCAAAAATCATTCTGAGGTAGGACATTAAGAGTAAATCCCACATCTCATTCAGCCCATGCCTATCTCTTTATATTTTCCTTTCCACACACAAGGTAGGAAGCTATGTCATCTGATGTGCCCTGTGCTGAGAATCAAGAGCAGGATTGACAAATTTCTGCAGAGGTTCACTTCAACAAGATACCTCTGACAAAAAAGTGATGTTTTTCTTTCAGCTTTTATTTAAAAAAAAAAAAAAGATACAGGGTTAAGTAAATATGTCTGTGTGGATGATACATAACTTAACTGGGGAAGAAAACGATATGTCCTGCTCTAACCGGTTTGGCTCAGTGGATAGAGCGTCGGCCTGCGGACTCAAGGGTCCCAGGTTCAGTTCTGGTCAAGGGCACATCCCCAGTAGGGAGTGTGCAGGAGGCAGCTGATCAATGTTTCTCTCTCATCGATGTTTCTAACTCTCTATCCCTCTCCCTTCCTCTCTTTAACAAATCAATAAAATATATTTTAAAAAAAGAAAACGATATGTCCTGCTAAGAGTTCCATCAGTTTCTTAGCTAGGAAAGGTATGTGTGCCTCAACCACTCCCTGAATACTGCTATATATGGTTTATAGTGGTTATGTGCTTAAATTAACTAGAGAGTAAACTCTATACTGTTCTTATTTACAGAATGAATTTAGTCTTCCTCGATTTATCCTTTGGTGGCCGTATATCCATGCATGTATTACCAAAGCAGGCTGTAGTCACAGCTGATGTGTTAGGAAAGCCCGGATCTCCTTTGATGCTTGTTCTCACCTCCCTAATTCCAAATATCTTATTTTCATTCCCTTTTCTTGGTTACCCTGGACCTAATAACCTTGTCGATTCTTTTACAACAGATGAGATTTAATTTTTACCTTCATTATTTTTCCTGTTAAAATAGAGCAATAATAACATATCTCCTAGGGTATGGTGAGGATTAAGTGATACAATCCATGTAAAATGCTGAGAACAGCTCTTGGCGCCTATTAACCACCAATAAATGTTATCCATTAGGCCTAATTTCTATGGTCTCACAGTAAATTTCCTTTTCATTATATTTAGCCTGCATTGGTTTTGTTTCCAGGGACCAATGAGCCATATCTGACTTTTCTGATGAGGAAAAGATGTCTTAGATGAGGACTCCTGCCTCTCACTCATCGCTGGCCAGACAAGAGCCAAGTGCTCCAAGACAAGAAGCAGTCATTACTTGCCCTGAGGACAACTTCTAAGGCTACATGAGTAACTGACTTCATTTTCTTTAATTCATTTTTCCTAAATAAGCCTTGTCTTAAAGTAGAAAAATGCTGAATTTCAGTTGGAGTACAGAAAGACCATTTGCTCAGGGAATAAGATAAACATTAAAACTGTGAAATTGTGGCTTTGTTTTCCCCTTTAAAACAGCCCATTATATCTATTGCTGATAAGGATGAAATTACACCAAAAGCGTTGGCCAGTAAGTAACCTCAAATACTCAAAAGGGCAAATTATTCAGTATCCATTACATGACTATTCCATGTGATCAATGCTAGTGATCAATGCATCGATTCTCAAAACAATATTATACTAACATACTAGTTGCTATAATCAATTCTCAAAACAATGCTACACTAACCTGCACAGTTACTAAATACAGGTAAAAGTCTCTAAAAACTTCACTAAATTGTTACATAAGAAATTCTGTTGAAATTGAGTCATTTAAAATATTACATAAGCAATAAATAAACCAGTCAGAGAAAGATAAGTATCACATGATCTCACTCATATGTTTGATCTAATGAACCAAATAAACTAATGAACAAAAATAGATCCAGAGACATAGAAGCATGAACAGACTGTTGAATCTCAGAGGGAAGGTAGGGGACGATGGGTGGGAAGAGATCAACCAATGAGCTTGTATGCATATATGCATCACCTGTGGACACAGGCAATGGGGTGGTGAGGGCCTTGGGGTGACAGGAGTGGGCTGGAAGAGGTCAATGGAGAAAAATGGGGAACTATGTAATACTTTCAACAATAAAGATTAAAAATAAATAAATAAAATAAAATAATATATAAAATATATGAATATTGTAATTTAGTAATTAAAATAGAAAATGTCCTTTGTCTCTTACTAGATTTTCTATTTACATCTTTACTTTTCAATTTATCTTATGACCTTAAGCAAACATAAATAAAAAAATGTTTAGCCTTTTCACCCATTTGCAAATTTGACCTGAAAAGAGACTGTCTTTTTATAGTCTAAACCATTTAACAATGTCATGCATGCAACACAGATACTGTGAACTAATGGCTCTAAATAGTAATCCTAGTATCCACTTGACAGTATGTTAGTAGAAAACAATCGCAAAATGTTTGGGCTGTATTTTAGATAATAAAGAATTTAAGCTTAGGACACCTTTTGAAAGTAATGTAATAGTTTCATGTCCTGTGCACCAAAATAGCTAAAGAGGCTTTTAATTGACTTTTAAGGAAAATCTTTTATTCATTTTTGCTTCATTGGACAATAAAACTTAAAGTGATAATAAAAAAGGTATGGACATGGTGGGGTTGACAAAGAACTATAGTTGGTTGATTGAGCATGCACATTCAGACTGAGATGCTAACTCTGACAGGTTTTTAGGTTAGTCCTTTTTTTTTTTCTGAGAAATCCATGAGAGAAAATTTTAGTGCAACTAAAAGCCAGGCTCTAATACTGTAGTTGAACCAGCAATAAATAAAAAGTTTCCACAGCTCTTTCTAACTCACTCTTCAAAGGCAATAGGCCGTGGTGGATGTGGTGGATGGTGCCGATAATGACAAAATTGCAGAAAATTGAAATGTCTTTTGACATGGTCTACATATCAACTCGCTTATTCTCTGTTTCTTTTAAGGGTTTGTATCAAGATGAGGGGGGAATGTCTTATGCTTTATACATTTCACTGAATGTAGCTCAAAGTTAAGCAAAAAAAGTTCCCCTTTTTCTTCATAAGAGTTTAACTGCTACGTGGACTCAAGTAGCGTATAAAGTCAAACATAATTTTCAGCAAAGGTATGCTTTAAATTTTAGATTAGATAAAAGCAATTTCTTTTTCTATCTTCTCTATTTCTTCAGGGAAGAGTTTAGACACTATTGGACATGAAAAAAACAACCAGTACCGTTATTGGTATTCCCTCCTGTCAGCAATGCATGTGAAGTTTTTTTGTTTTGTTTTGTTTTTTGTTTTAACCCTCACCCTAGGACTCTGACTCTCACTCTCTCTCTCTCACTCACTCACTCTCTCTCTCTTAACCCACTTAGCACTGATTTGCTTGCTTCTAATATTTGAAAGTGGATTATCAAATATAAATATTCATGGGAATTATCTGTGAATATGAGCCACCTGAATTGGATGGTAACTTTGGATTGCTAGCTGATATTAAATAAGTTTGGAAATGTAATACAAGTATATATTGGTTTTCTGTTCCTATAATCAATCTTCATCTGATGGAAGCTAAGAATGATGTTCTGGGAAATATTGTAGAAAAGTTATCTTGTTTGTGTTTTATGGTCAACTTGGTTGATCTGATCACTCATTATATGCTGGAAAGTTCTACAGGTAATACTTTTACTTTTGTAGGGGTACTACTTTCTTAGCTATGACAGAAATTTTTTATTTTACCCCCTTATCAATTACTAGGTTGATTCTAATAATATGGTTTTCTAAGAACAAACATAACTAAAAACTGTAGTCATGGCTTTTTAAAATTGTTGCTAACTAGACTTTTTAAAATATTACATCTTTTTATTTTAAAAAAATTAAATATCAAACTTATCAGTGTATTCTTTATAGGCAAATACATTAATCCACAATAAATTACGCATGTATTAATAGCTGGAAAATTCATTTGTAGCTAGAATATCAATGCAATACCATGGACCTGTGTCCCGAGAACTGGAAACTAAGTTTATACTCCTTTGTAAATTGGCTTGCATGTATGTTTTCAATAAGATATAATGTTTTCATATTAAATTTATCAACACTTTTAATAAATAGCCAATAGAAATAAAAACCTAAATTAAATACTTTAAAACGTTTTTTAACTTCCAAAAGAACTTTTGTTATTTCTATTGACCATTTTTCAAAAGTTTTTAAAACAAACTCAAAATAACTTCTAATTTTAAATTATTTCATCTCTGTCACCATTGTTTTTAGAATTCTCATTTTTTCTTCACTTTCTGTTCCTTTAAGTGGTAGATTATAATAATGACTCTACCTTTTATTCCTCTCTGTATCTACATCCTTTGGAGTCCTTAAATCTCTACCCCTTGAATCTGAGCTGACTTTGTGGCTTGGTTTGGAAAATAAAAGCAAAAGTAACAGTGTAGCAGGCCCTGCACACTCCTCTCTATTAGAACTCTGCCCAGACACTATATAAAGAAGCCTGGGATAGTCTGTTGGATGATAAGCAATTGTGTGAACTAGAGCTGAGTCAACAGAGTTGTTCTAACCAAGACCTTGAGATATGAGAAAGCCCAGCCAAGATCAGCAAAGCTGCTCAACTAAGATGTGTGAGGAAGTTCAGCCATGAGGAGTCTGCCCAGCTGAGTCCAGCCTAAGCTTCCATCAAGGAATGTCATTAGCTAAATGAATGATTGCTTTTTTGACCCTGAAATTTGAGGTAGTTTATTACATTGAAATAGCCAATTAATGCAATTAAACATTGCAAAGTCTAATAGATTGGGGCTGTGAATTGTTTATTACTATGAAGTGTCATTCTCTAGCATATGCCTTTCATTTAAGAATGATTCTTATGTGAAATGTCAACAAGATATGTGTCCTCTCTTGCCATTATCTACAATGATGCATGCTACCGTATGTTGTAAATATTTTACGAAAAACTGGAGGGACAGTCGCCTTCTATTACTTACTCATTCTCTCTTCCTTGTCCTATTTTTCTATTCCTTTTCCCCATTCTTTCTTATAAAAAAACATAACCCAACTCATTGCTGAAACAAACAATAAAGGTAGTTTACTCCCTCCATTAGCAAATTAGATTATTTATTGACTTATGCAGAAATCTATCAGAACACTATTTCCAGACTTCCTCTCAAAACATTTGATGCAAGAGTTTAACAATGTGCCACTCTGTCTTTTCTACCTTTCATTGTTCATCAGGGGTTTGATAAATGTAAGTAATGATGATGGAACGTTCCAGTGGCTTTATATTATTTCCACTTAGTGAAGCAATCTGAATGGAATAGAAATTGCCAATCTTTTAACTTACAATAGTTTTTTCAGTGATTTCTATATAATGATATTGCCTGAATATACTAGACCTGTCAGGAACTACTTACTTCTTTGAAACATATTTTACCACACGCACTTCCTAGTCAATCTGTGTTTTTCTATTGCACTTTTTAAAATTTAGTTGCATCAATATACTATCATAAAAAATCAAATCTCCAAAATAATATGGCAAGTCCTTCCCATGACTTGCAACCTTAGATTGCTAAGATTTACTGAGTCTTAAATCACAATGGCTGGCACAGCACAACTGTTCTAAATGGCTGCTCTGAGTCCCAATTTAAAAGAATAAGAACTGGGCTTGGCCAAGGGCTCAGTTGGTTGAGCATTGCCCCATGCACTGAAAGATAGCTGGTTTGATTCCCAGTCAGGACACATACCTAGGTTGAGGGTTGAATCCTCAGTCAGGGAGGGTGAGGAACGAGGCAACCAATTGGGGGCGCTCTCTCTCTCTCTCTCTCTCTCTCTCTCTCTCTCTCTCCCAGCAGGTCCTCAGGTGAGGATTAAAATAATAAGAAGAACAGGTGTTTTTAACAAATAATTCTGAGCAAATATTTAGTATCCTGAACTTCACTAGTTATTGGGGATACAAAGACAGTATTTTTTTTTCTTTGAGATACCAAGCTAAAGAGGAGATGATATACCTAAACAAAAATTATATGTTATGGTATAGAAAAAGAGATTGAATAAATTTGAGCAAGAGTAAAGAGAATGGAGTAACTCCTCCTGAAAAGTTAGGAAATTGTCATAAAAGACACTAGATTGCCTAAGTCCTTTGATTTGTCAAGTATGGAGAAGAGAGAAAAAGCACAGATTTGCAAGAAGAACTGTTTTCATCCCTTTCAATTCACCCCTCTGGTAAGGAAGGGATACTCATCCTATGGTTATAAGGATGGCTGAACACCTGACACCCAACACAGGACAATGAGGCCGATGGGAGTTACTAGATTATTTACTGACTTACATAGAAATAGAGTCACGAATACTCACAGTCCAGAGGAGGAGGACAGTGTCACACAGAGCACATGGGCACTGACTCAGGAACACAGTGAGCAACTGGGGTCGTAGAAGGCAGGCTTCAGTATTTTGGGGATGAGGCACCCCTCTGTTTCCTGCAAGACAACGTCATCGGCTTGTTTGAATAATGTCATGGCTGTCAGGGAAACCTACTACTCAGAGATAAGCAAAACTACATCTGGTCCCTTAATAAGTGGAACTGTCTGGCTAGGGAAACTTCTGTTCTGGAAACAAAAGAAAAAAAAAAAGGAGTGAAACTTGCAATTAGGTCATTATAGACCCTCCTGATTGTACCAGATGTTAAAGCAGCACATAATTTTGAGTATCAACTTTCAGTCTTACACCACAGCGATGGAATGTGAAAGGCATAGAACTCTGAATATCCTTGATGTTTCATCAAAATGATGAAAATTTCTGTGCTTTAGGGCACAGATGGGTAGAAGGTGACAAGGATGGAAAGTTTTGCACATATATTTGGAGTTTCTGACAAATTTTTATGAGAATAGTAATTCCGCCTGTCTTGTTCAAGATTGTGTGCCCAGAATTTAGAAAAATACTTGGCATATAGTATATTTCAAAAAGCAATTTAAATGAATTAGTAAAATAATAGTTCATGGTAAGTTTTATAGTGGTATAGAAATGCACAGATAAATAAAACTTAGCCCTTTACTCACAGGCATATTGTCCAGTAAAGACAGAACATAAATATACTCAAAAAGGTTAACTATTGAAATCATGTTCAAGTATTATGTTTGAGACAGATTTCTAAGAACCTCTTTAGGTTACATTAAAGTTTAGGTTTAATTCCATAGTCAATGAAGGGATGATAGAGGAGTTTAAGGATTGTAGTGACATAACTGTACTTATTACTTAAGTGGAAAGCCCTAATGGCAAAGGAAAATTTCAACTGAATTGGAGAGAAACTGAAGGTTGTGGGATCATGGGTAAACAGTCAAGAAGATACATTACAGGGATATGAACTAAAGTAATAATATTTGGCATGGAGGGGAATGACAGACTTGAAATAATTTCTAATTTCTGTAAGATAGCACATAGAATAGTGATGACTTATATCATATAGAAATCCACATCGTATAATATAAGCAAAAAGAAACTGATATAACTGGACAGATCCTAGAAAAGGTTAATGCTTTGAGACACCAGTATGAAAGAATATAGATAAGAAAATTAGAATACTTGGATAATGAATATGGAGCAACAGAATGTTCCATTCCAGAGTACAAAATGCCTAGCAGGTAAGTGTTTATCCCCTGGGCAAAACAAAAACAAAACAAGACAATGTGTTCATCTCTAAAGAAAAGAAATTGGCTCATTAGGTGAACCATGCATTTTCCCATAGCAAATGCCTACTATATAGAAGTTGCAATTTTCCCAGTCCTATCTTTCACAAATTCCTCTCTAAGGAAAGGCTGTTGGAGACAGACACCACTCCCCATTTCTACTAATATCATTTGAATTATAAATATACATGCAAGATATATCAAACATTGAAGATACCTCATACTATAAGTAAAAAAGATTAAAATAAAAGACATACAAACAAAAAATGGCTACAGATCTAACAATGACAATCCAGGGAATAGGAAATAATTTTTTTAAAAGGCCTCCTAGTAGCTTAAGAGAAATTCTATAGTATACCACAAAAACAAAGACAAGATGCATGAGCAGATCAGAAAACAACAAGAATCTCAAGAGCATAAAAATATTATTGCCAAATAAAAATTTAAGTGTTAAAACATAAAATTGAGAAAATCAAGAGATAGAAAATATAAGAAAAAATATTTTCTAAAGATAAACAGGCCTAACTGAGGAGTCCAACCTCAAATTAATAATGCCAGAGAGAGAATACTAAGGGGAGAAACTTTCAATGAAATAATATAAAGAATACCCTAGAGATTAAGTTGTATATGAGTCTTTAAAGTACCCATGGCTCCCAGCAGACAGATGTAGCTCAGTGATTCAGCATTGACCTATGTGCCAAGAGGTCACTGGTTCAATTCCTGGTCAGGGCACATGCCTAGGTTGCGGGCTTGATCCCCAGGAGGGGGTGTGCAGAAGGCAGCAGATGGATGTTTCTCTCTCATTGATGTTTCTATCTCTCTCTCCCTTCTTCCCCTCCCTCCTCTCTCTAAAAATCAATTAAAAAAACATATTAAAGTATCCACTGTATGACTTGTAAATTGAATAAAGAAAATCGAGGCATCAGGACTGGATGTTTTTGGTTTTTTTTTTTACATATCTAGAAGTGGAATTGCTGGATCATATGGTAATTCTGTTTATAACTTTTTGAGGAACCACAATACTGTTTTCCATAATAACCACATCAATTTACATTGCCACCAACAATGCACAAGGGTTCCTTTTTACCACATTCCCACCAACACTTGTTATTGCTTGTCGTTTTTATAATAGCCATTTTAAAAGGTGTGAGGTGATATATCATTGCAGTTTGATTTGTATTTTCAGGGTGATTGGTGATTTTTCAGTACCTTTCATGTACCTGTTGGCCATTTGTCTTCTTTGGGCAAATTTCTATTCAGGTCATTTGCCCGTTTATAAATCAAGGTACATCACTCCAGCCAGCACTATAACCCCCTAAGAAGTGAGGTATCAGTCTCAGCTTCCAATTTAAATAAAATAATTGTGTACCTCCTGATGGAGGAATTTTTATTATCTTAATTCTTGGGAATTATTACCTGTAAGCCAGCAAAGTACAAAATTGCAGGGATCGGAATCAAAAGTTCTACAAGTAGGTCATCAAATGTAGGGATCGGCAAAAGTAGGTTTACCGTTGTGAGTGCACAAAGTACAAAGTTTATTCTTATGTTATTATTTATTAATAACTGTGTTATTTGCTTGTACTACAACTGCAACACTATTTTTGGCTTCCCCCTATAAAAGTGAAAGGAGCCACTCTCATTTCCACTTGGGGGAGGGAGTAGGGTAGTTGGTTTATGATCAATTTCTCTGTTGGTTTCAGTAATCAAGGGAAATACTTCATGGAAAGATACAAGACAGGCAATTTGGTCAGTTGACTTACAAACAAGCTCATATCTGGTTCTCCTACCAAATAAACTAATGCCATTGGCTAGGAAGAGAATCTTTATTTGTGGAATACTTTTAGAGGGATGTCCCTGTCTCTGTTTAGAATTGCTTATGGTACACCAACTTGTGAATCCCTAAGTCATGGCTTCTTGAAAATGACACAGAGGCTTTAGAACTCTATGGAGTATAAAACAGAGATATTATATACCTTAAAGTTCCCTGCTATGTTAAATGACTTGCCAAACTCATTGGAAACATCACTTATTTCTCTAGGCCAGAGATAATATGACTGAGGCTGGAAGGAATGACCTAGGGAGCCACATAGGATATAACAAACCTATTCTTCATGACTTTTAATTGCTTGTAATCTTGTGATTATTAGTAAAGCATGTTACTGGGTAAGAGCTTTGATTGTGTGAGTCACACCATTGATATTTGAACCATGTATTATGCCATAGGAGAAATATCACCATATATTGGTCACTAACTCAAAGATTATTCTATAACCAACTCAGAGATTTGCATAAATGAATTTGTTTTCAGAGTGAGAAGCTATTTATAGACATTTTCTAAATGGAACAATTAAATTTGTAATATATTCAATTGGAAGATACAGAATAAACTAGTAAAATTCAATTCTCATTCTACTTCCCTTAAAATTAATGTTAAAAAAAAAAAAGAAGCACAATATATCTTCTAGTCAGGGAGAATAGCTGACAGCAAGTGCGATGCCCTAAAACTTGACTGCCCGAATCCTCTGGGATTACTTTACACCAAGCTTGTCTAAAAATGAAGACCCTGAGATTACTGAGGCAAAACCAACTGGCAGGTATATATATTTTGATAAATGATCACCTATCACCCATTGATTCTCTCCAGGAGCAATACATGGATTAGGTGAAGGGTCTGTTAATGTGTTCAAGTATCCCTCAGGATAAAACCTGCTTATTATTAATGAATTGATAGATCACTGGAGTCATGAATAAATTTTTCTGATTTAGCAATCACATCACATATGAACATGAAGAACTACAGTTTAATCAGATCCATTAATTTAAAAGTGTTAGGTTTCCAAAGAAAATATTCACAAAGGAACATTTCCTGATATTGTATTTGGATATACACTGACACTGCCCTTTTTATCCCCCCTCAGGCAGTGGCTTTTACCTACACTACACATACTGACTGGGAGAAAGCTAGAGGAAGATCCTGTTACAGAAAGTGGTGTGTATCACTCATCTGGACAAGGAGATTTGTCAAATTGACATCGATGGTGTTTGTAGACCTTGAATGATCAGCTATTTCTGTAATAATACTCAGGAATTCATGTGAAGAAAATGAATCAACAGTGCTTACAGTGTCACTGATTCTACTGTCAGATCCATGGCTTAGAAGTACAATTCTCTGTAATATAAAGAAGAAAATATGCAAAGGATCCAAGTCTGTCTTAGTCAAGGTTTAGGATGAGAAACAGACCTTATGCTTTAAAGCAAGAAGGGATGTAATCAGGAATTAGTTACCTAAACATTGATGGAAGGGCCTACGGGGCAGATTCTGGTCTAGACCGTTTAAATGACTACCAGAGCAGCATGGAACTGGTGCCCTGAAGCCACCACCACACGTAAATTGAAATTAAGAACCCACAACATCAGTCACGAACAGCTGTCATACCCACAAGGAAAAGAATGAAACTTGAAACGAAGCTCCAGAGTTTAGAAAGAAAGAACAAGAAGACTCACCACTGCTACCACTGCTTCTTCATACGCTGAAATCTGGAGATGGACACTGTGTCGTTTTGCAAATAAGGTACTTCCAGATAGCAGTAAAGTCAAGGACATCAAGCATGTGGCCTCCCCTCATGTCTCCCTTCCCAATACAGTGATTGCCCACTTTTCCAACGGTCATGTTATGCCATTTTTCTTTTACAAAAGACCTACATTAATACCTGTTTTAGCTAACAAAGAAATCTGAAGAGGATTTATGCTTTTATGAAAAGAGGCTAAGAGCCAAACCTAGCATGCAGCATTTGTTTTACAGGAAGCCATTATAGAGGCAGTGCATGCCCCAACCCGTGAGAGTGACGCTGCTCTTATGTTAGTGCTAGTTTAGGTTTGATGTGTTATTTGGTATGATTCGCTAGGTGAGTTCTTTTGGTCTTGGAACACTCAAATTGTTTTCCACATAAGTTAACAGTAATTGCTTCTCCACTTTACACCATTTTGGCTTACAAATGGTTTCATAGGAATGCACTATTATCAGATAGCAGGGGCAACCTGTACCACACAAAGGCATCTAAAATGGCAGAAACTAATGCAAAAAAAAAAATGTGGAAAAGGTAGTTTTCAGCTTTTCAACTTTTCCAACTAATAGAACATAGAATGCAGATTGAGTCAGATTGACCAAAATATATCTGAGTATATTAGGAATTTTATGTATAAATGAAAGAAAAATAAGCAATAACCAAAGAAAAACAATAACTTTGTTAACCAAAGTTATAGTTCACAAGCAGAATCATTTGACTAGTAGCCTCAATAAGCAGATAAATAGAAAAAAAATGGAGACTAAACAGAAAAAAAAATGGATTCAAATATTTCATGTGACTGAATACTGTCACACTGCTTACTCGGTGAAAAGTTCATCACGCAGGTTAAAAAGACTTAAATGGACCATATGATATAGATTAAACACCATTCATACTACTTCTCTACAATTGCTTTCCAGAAAACACCATCAATACCTGAAATTGTTAGACTTTTGCATTTTTATCAATCCTGTGGGTTACAAAATAGCTACATAGGTATTTTTAAGTCTGCATTCCCTTAAATCATAATAGTATTACACATCTTGTTTAAATGGTTATGGCCATATGTTGTTTTGTTGTATCTTTTGTCCATATTTCTAGAAAACGAGTAATGTTTGTTATTAGTCAAACAGCATATTGCTTTATACTGAAGTTTTTGGTGAAAGCTCCTATTTGGCACTGTTGCTTGATGAGATCTATATACCTTATTTTCAAGACGCAAAGATAGCAATGTCACAATATATTTACTTTGGGTTCAAACAATATTAAGAATTATCTTACAAAGAAATGACATTCTCAACCCTCCCTCTCCCCAAAATCTCTACTTCTTATAACCATTCTTGGAATAATTTCACAGTCAGTGGCAGAAAAAATAATTTGCACACATATGCTTCTTGAGTGCTGTGTGAAAAATAAGACTTTATACACAATAAATAAAATGTTGTTTTTAAAAAGTTTATATAAGGGATTGAGTAAAGAGGAATAAAGTTTAAATGAGTTTAGGTTTTATCTATTTTTTCTTTTTAGAAACTAAAATTAATATTGTGAATTTTAAGCACCGAGGAACCATTTATCTTGCTAATGTCATATTATGAGATGTTACAGTGCAAATACCATAACTCAAGGTATTACTTGTCTCCAGTATTATATCAGGTTCTACAAATGGATGTTATGATTGCCTAAAGATTTTTGGAAAAGAATGAGAAACAATCCCAAAGCAGTAATCAGCTAGTCCTGCATCAATTAACATAGCCACAAACTAATTAGCTCTAATGTGAACTGTCAGGAATACTTTCAGGCTGACTACTGAGAGATATCTATGACTTCAAGTGCCTACACCCTTTCAGTGATTCACATAGTCACTTTCAGAAAAACGTGATTGACTAAAACTGAAGAACTACAAGTATTAAAAACAACAAAGGCTTTCTTTACCTAAAAAACTGAAATTAGACACAAACAAAGCTATTCACTATGACCTTTTTAAGACTATAGGCTTATGTTAGGCTAAAAGCCAAACTGAACTCATTTCCATAACCAGCAAATTACCATTAACAAGTTTATTGATCAAGGTCCATTTTATAGGTCTATTGTAAAGAGTAATTATTTACTAGCTTAAATAAAACTCAGTGCTTTAATTACTACTATTATTATACCAATACTAGAGGCCTGGCACACAAAATTCGTGTGCGGGTACGGTCCCTAGGCCTGGCCTGAGATCAGGGCCATCTTCAGCTGCTGGCAGCTGGCCCCAACCCCTCCCTGCCCCCCGGCACCCACCCTTTGTTCCCCATTTGCCATCAGGTGATCAGAGCCTGCCGTCTGGGGAGAAAGGACCAAGAGGTTGGCTGACAGGCCCCGATCAGGCAATTAGGGCCTGCAGGCTGGAGGCAGCTCCTGCATTGACCGTCCGCCCCCTGGTGGTCAGTGCACATCATAGTGGCTGTTCATTCCACCATTCGGCCCATTTGCATATTACCCTTTTATTATATAGGACTAGAGGCCCGGTGCACGAAATTCATGGAAGAGGTAGGCCTTCCTTCCCCTGGCTGCTGGCTTCCCTCTGGCACCCGGGACCTGGGATTCCCAGGGCATCCAGGATTCGGGCTTCCCTCCAGCTGCCGGCAGGCACCCGGGACCCAGGCTTCCCTAGCAGCCCTGGCTTTGTCCAGAAGGTCGTTTGGAAGGACATCTGGTAAAATTAGCATATTATGCTTTTATTAGTATAGATACTTAGTAAGGCTCAATATCTGCCAGGTATATAAGAAACATACAATTTTATAGCTGTTTGTGAAATTTAATGATATTAGCTCTTACTGAAGAGCAATAACAGTTATAATAAACAAAGAAGTAATCAGTTCAAAAAATAAAGTATTACATTTGACAAATAGGTAAAATCTTTCTAATAATTTTTTCAAATGTTGTTAATCCAGATATGCTCCTTAGTCATGGTCCTTGAATTTCTACTCATGATTAGTTATAGGAATTCCACAGATGTGTTTGGTAAATGTGAATAACTCACTACTATACTGTGTGACACAGAGGGCATACCTATGTGCCAAAGCTATGTTACTGAAGAGGGCATTCAGGAAACACTGTTGCTAGGTAACAGACTGCCCTCCTAACTGCAGCCAGGCATTTTGAAAGAGTCAATGTGAGATTATGAAAAAGTATATCAAGAATGTAAAAAAATATATCCAATACTCAATCATCCTACACAAATGAAATTATTACTTGATAAACAGCTGAATCAAGAAGACAGACTTCATTTGCAGATAACTTTTCAGTTTAAGAAGCATTTTTAAAAATCTTTGATTTAATTCTCATGACATCAGGCAACAAGACAGCTATTTTTATTATTCTCACTCTATCAATGTCAGAAACTGTGACCCAGGGGAGTCACACACCTATTAGGCTGCAGGGACATGATTCAAACTCCTGTCTTTGATACTTAAGTCCAATTCTTACTTTCTATTATACACTTTCTCAAGCACATGACTTTTCTGATAGGACAAGCAGATATTCCAAATAGCAGTTCTATCATTACAGGCAAGTCCAGTTTGACATGAAAAGAGATTAAGAAAAAGCATAGTAATGAACCTCACCAGGTGTTGCTTCAAATGTAAATAATAAATAACCAAGAATCCAACACAGAGAAATAACCACTGTGTCACACAAGTAATCTGAATGGTTACCATAACTGCATGCGCACACTAATCCTTCAACAGTTCATTTTATGAACCAGAATCTGAAGCTCATAGGAAGGAATTAGTGGTCCTCGGCCATTGGCCAGTGGCAGAGCTGAGGTTTGAAGTGTCGGATATCAAAGATAATACATGTTTCAAAATATGTTTATTAATTTCAGGGAGAGAGGAAGAGAAACATAGATGTGAGAGAAAGAAATTGCTCAGTTACATGTGCCCTGACCGGGATTAGTCCCACAACTTAGGTATGTGCTCCAACCAGAAATTGAACTCACAAGCTTTTTGGTGTATGAATCGATGCTCCTACCACCTAAGCCAGCCAGCTGGGACTGGAGATTTCAGCAAAAATACTGGGTCTAAAATAAGGTGAAAGGGAATATATTCAATAATATTGTGATAAGTATGCACAGTGACAAATGATTATTAGAATTAGTGGGGTGATCACAATGTAAGGTAGAAAAACACAGAATCACTATATGGTGCACCTGAAACTAGTATGACTAACAACTTTTCTTAAATTTTAAAAAATAAAATAAACATTGTGTGAACTTTACTATAAATACTTAAGATATTTGTACATAACTCCATGTAGGATGAATTGTAGGATATAAATAATTTTTTAAAGAAAATAAATGTTTTCTAAGAATATCCATTCCCTAATTTGTAAGCCAAATTTGAAGTGTTGTACATATATATATACTTTTCTTAAATAAATTACAGTATAATTTCATACTGAGAGATTTAGTAAGAAAAAGAGATCATAACAGCTAATATATATTAGGCACCAGACACTGTACTAGGCAGCTTACATACACATCTTCACATTTATATTTCAAGCTATCTATATTCCACAGGTACTATTATTTGTCCCATTTGACAGGTACTATTATTTGTCCCATTTACCAAAAATGGTAAATAAATAACCCAAGTTCATATTGATGGTAAATAGAATAATCAGAAGGTAAACTCATTCTATATCCTGAGTCAGTGCTTTCAACCACCACAAACCGTGTTCCCATGGAGCACTTAGGAAGATTATACAGAGAAAGAGATAATTATAAATATTTCTATATTCTTTGCCAAGAAATATTATAATAATACTTTAATAGATTTCACAAAAGGTATTATCTTTCCTAAGCTATAACTGGTATTACAAGTTATGTAATTGGATAAATACAATTCAATGACTATTTATTTGGCAAAAATATATTTCCCCCTGCCACAGAACACAGTTTCATTTCATTCTCACATATTTTTTAATATATTTCTTTATTGATTTCAGAGAGGAAGGAAGAGGGAGAGAGAGGTAGAATCATCAATGATGAGAGAGAATCATTGATCGCCTGCCTCCTGCATGCCCCCCACTGGGGATCAAACATGCAACCCGGGCATGTGCCCTTGGCCAGAATCGAACCTGGGACCCCTGAGCCCACAGGCTGATGCTCTATCTACTGTGCCAAACCGGCCAGGGCTCATTTTCACATATTTTACATTTTCCATTAACAATATTCTAAACTCCAACAAGTTTAAGCACACAGAAAGAAACTGCTTAGGAAAGACAAAGAAATCCATTTGATATAGATTTAATTATGTAAGCATTTAACTGCACTGGCAGCAATCATTACGTGGTAGTTCACACGACATTAAACGAAGAGCCTGTTAGGAAAAGATGGATTAACTCAGAACTGAAAGCGTATCTCTAAGTTGTTAGACATCTTACATGTCTCAGATAGTTTTTCGTTAAAGGTCAAAGAACATGCCTGTTCAAATCCTTCAGCCTAACCTTCACTTATTTGGAAATAAGTTGGATAAATTGTATACCCCCAAATTAAATACTTTAGTTATACCAAGTTAAATATGTACTAAGAGAGTATAACAGGCAATGATTTGAATTAACAATGCACATTACTAAAAATGACTACTTGTTTCTCTAATAGATCATTTTATATTCCTATTGCACTCACTAATTTAACTGAAATAAGAACTTTAATTTAAGTTATATAACTATTTTAAGTGAAATGCCATTCAAAGTACGTTTTAATCACATTAGTAGTAGGATACAACTCTGCAGGGTGTGCTTATAGGAGAAATAAGACAGTACAATCAGTGTATCACAGTTTAGTCACTGAAAATTACTTTAACACATACAATGGTGTTTTAGGAATGTGATCACAGGAGTTGGAATCACACCAAGTTCATAAAGAGAGAGACAAGTGTCAAATCATGATGACTAAATATCAGCATGAAGATCAGAAATGAAGGAACAGAAATAATAAACCAAAATGCAAGACAAGGATGAGAAGTTGAGTCGAGAAGTTAAGTGGAGAAATGCTTGAATCAGTCAGTAGACTCAAGATGAAAAATATGTAGTGTTCACTTCATTATAAAGATGGTAAAATAATAGAAGTGGTGATGCTTTATTGTATTAAAATCTTCAGGTTTACATTGAAAATAACTCACCATATTTATCAACACAAATAAAAAAATTAAATTAAGTAGTTTTAGTATTCACTGGTCAAACATTAAAAAACAGCACCAAATGCAATGTATGCAGTAGTCATACTGTGTTAAAAATAACTAGATTTCTAATAGCATATTCAAAAGTAACTTTTTCACTGGGGTGGAGAAGTGGGGAGGGTGGTGAGAGATCAACCAAAGGACTTGTATGCATGCATATAAACATAACCCATGGACACAGACAGTAGGGGGGTGAGGGCATGTGCTGAGGGGGCGAGGGTGGGAACAACCGGGGAGAGGTCAATTGGTGAAAAAGGAGACATATGTAATATTTTACATAATAAAAAATTAATTTTTAAAGTAATTTTTTCAGAGACTCCAATCCAAGAATAAAAATGGGGGATGAGAGATGGAAGAAAATGAAAAGAGAGAAAAATGTTGGGGAGAGAAGAAGGGTGACTTAAGTAAATTTGTCTTCTATTAATATTTTACTTACTGTTCTTCAAGTTGTTTGATTTTAACCATTTTAAAGTGTTTGCACAAATTTACTTTTTTCATGTTTGATGATTTGAGACTATTCAGGGTAGGTATAAATAAGACATATATTTATCTGTGAAATGGTAAACATCTTTATTTTGAATTGCAAGTCATTAAATGATGAAATTCCATTTCCCACCACTAAAGTTTTACAGGTGAAGACTGTCAACTTTTCTCATTCCTCCTGTAAGGAAATACTGAATTCTGCTCAGTAATTCATTTGGAATTTTATAATCAATAGCAAATATGACATTTAAAAATCAAAATTATCTTATTTTGTTAATTGCTCACTGAAAGGTGTTTAATATGTTTAGAGGAACAATGTTGACACTTTAGGCACATTAGCATATTTAAATGACCAAACTCACAAATGATGACTTTTTCTGAAGCAAGCCTTGGTGGATGCACCTTTTGTTCAGATAATGAAAGCGCAGATTGCAGTTATGGAATCAGGAACTCCACTCCTAGTATAATTTCTCGTCTTCTTTTCTATTCTACTTTCTTTCAAATAGTTCACACACGCACACACACACACACACACACACACACACACACACAAAACAACTTTCTATGAACATTATAGGGTTTGGTGTTTTCTTGTTGCCATAATAGGCAAATACTAGTTTTACTTCTTTCTTTTATAAATTGTCTAACATCCTTTCCAAATGCCCCATGATGATATATTTAAAACATTTATAAATCCATTTCAGCTGATAACATGTTCCCAATAAACTGGATATTTCAATATCAGTAAATAAGCAAACGAACACACTTCATGTACACATATGACCAATTAGTATATATACATAAGTCAATCTCAAAATGAACAAGGATGTAATTTAAAGTGCATTCACACTTCATCTGGCTATTTACATTTTATATAGCTATATAGTTTTTGGAAACTAGTCACTTTTAAATAAATAAAATGTTCAAAAATATGTCTGCTGTATAGTATGTGCTTAGTAGATATTTGTAGAATAAATGAATTTATGTTGCCTTTAGATTCTTCACTCTGAGGTGTGTGTGTGAAGCTTATACATCATTTTACTTGTATTACTTGTTAACAATAATCTTCTTTGTTTACATTTAATATTTTTAATACTTTACTCTAGTAATACCATACACACACACACACACACACACACACACATATCCAATATCAAGATGTTATAAAGTGTTCCAAATAAATTAGTTTTTCAACTAGGGGACAGGTACTACTTGGGTCTACAGATCTTTATAATATCTTAAATATTCTCATTTAAGCAGCTGTGAATAATTTAACCTTTTCTCAGTGATTCATGTTCACCTTTAACAACATCAATAATGCAAGATTTCAAGCCTCAGGGGTGTGCCTTCAAGAGTTCTCAAGTTGGGTATGACAAATTGTTTTTTATATTAAACAATCAGAAAAAAACTTTTAAATTATTTTGTCTCGATTTTGTGGGATTTTTCTCCTATCCTCTCCCTTGTTGTGATTGCTAAATATTCCAACTTTTGATTTGTTTTATAGCTGCCAGCTGATTTTATCTTTATAAGCTTCTGTATCTGGTCTGCTTTCAATTAGTACACAAAATTATGTGCAAAAATAAGAGTAAATAACTAGATTCTGAATTTAGGCCTGTGAATAAAATACTTGGCTCTTATACCTTTAGTTTTGGAAACTACTAATTGTTGTCCTGTATTATTCAGTATTGCCAGATAGCTATATGCATCAGTTAGATTTTTGCCACTTTAAATATGAGAAAACCCATTTTTATCTTTGGGGACATATATGATGTCCAGAAGTTACCTCTCATCTACTGCTCCCAGACCCAGTCCCACTTCCTCTCCAGCTCTGGTCACTGTAGGTCTGGTTAAGGGGGCACTGGAAGATGAGCTGGAAAAGGGAAGACCAGGATACTTCTTACAACCCCTTCCCTCCGCTTTAAGCAGGCATTTTTGAGCAGCGGTATCTCCTTGACATTCCATCTCCCATTGAATAGCCACTCTCTTCATCAGTGTAGCTCCTCCTAGCTTCTTAGCTCTGGCAGCATCATCTCTTCTCTGCATTTCCCAGGACCAGGGGTGGTGCTAGTTGCTAATCCCTTGGTTGCCTTGCTATTCTGTTTGGTTCCCCAAACTCTTCCATTAGCTGGTAGGTAATTCCCTGAATTAAATTCTGTCTATTTAAAATACCTAGAGTGAACGTGTGGACCTGCCGGGCTCCTTCTCCCTCAGCTCCATGATGAGACCATCACTCGGTGTCACGGCACATGTAAATATGCAGGGAGAAAAGGGTTTTTGAAAATCTACAGTTAGTCATAATAAAAAGTACCTGCCTTTTGACCCAGCAATCCCACCTCTGGGAATATAGTCTAAGAATCCCGAAACACCAATCAGAAATCATATATGCATCCCATGTTTACAGCAGCATTATTTATAATAGCCAAGATCTGGAAATAGCCCAAGTGCCCATCAGCAGATGAGTGGATAAAAAAGCTGTGGTACACTCACACGATGAAATGCCATGCAGCTGTAAAAAAGAAGGATCTCTTACCCTTTGGGACAGCATGGCTGGAGTATTATGCTAAGTGAAATAAGCCAGTTAGAGAAAGACAAATATCATACGATCTCACTTATATGTGAAATCTAAAGAACAAACTAAACTGACAAACAAAATGAAACCAGAGGCATGGATACATGGAACAGACTGGCAGGGATTAGCTAAAGAACATATGTGCATACCTGATGGACATGGACAATAGTGTGGTGAAGGAGGGGAAAGGAGAAGGGAAGATGGGTGGAGGTGGGGAAAAGGGGGTGGGGGCAAAAGGGAGGACATCTGCAATAGTGTCAAAATTTAAAATCTTTAATAAATAAATAAAAAGTATCAGCCTATTGTAACAATTTTAAAGTCGGGATACAGTGTCATATCTTAGTGAAAAGGTGAATAAATGAGCCAAAAGATTTAAAGCTAAAACATTTCAAATAATAAGATCCTATTTAAAAATACCTTTTTCTTCCAAATAAAGGTCATGGCATAGTTAGGTATACATGAGAGTAAAAAACTGATTATAGTACATGAATGTGTACCAAGTATTATCATCCTGCTTATAATTGCTTATAAATAATATAAAATATCTTGTTTTAATAAATGTGGAAACACAGAATCATGTGGTATTTTAATTTTATAAAATTTTTTAGTAATTAATTTTTTAGTAGAACCAATGTAAATAAAATAATTATAATTTCAAAATTAAACCTTTTACACAGTCTATGTGCTCACTGTTTGTTTTGTTGAGTTCTTACGTTGATTTTGTAGGTAGATATTTTAGTGTCTTCCCGTTTGTACTCATTATGTTCAATAATCACAATTGCTAAAAATATTCAAAATTTGAAGTTTTAACACACTACTTATTGAATATTTGATTAAAGATTTCTTAGGGCCGAAACCGGTTTGGCTCAGTGGATAGAGCATCAGCCTACGGACTGAAGGGTCCCGGGTTCAATTCCGGTCAAGGGCATGTACCTGGGTTGCGGGCACATCCCCAGTGGGAGATGTGCAGGAGGCAGCTGATCGATGTTTCTCTCTCATCGATGTTTCTAGCTCTCTGTCTCTCTCCCTTCCTCTCTGTAAAAAATCAATAAAATATATTTTTAAAAAAAGGTTTCTTAGGGATTGTAAGCAAAATGCAGTAAACTCTTACAAGACTCGTTTATAAACATTGTTAATATACTTAGCACTCAGGTTGATTAACAATGTGTTTTCTATAAAATATTGTTTGTAAGTCTAATATTTTTAAAGAGAGAAAGCATGTTCTGCTATGTTGCAGTTTTTTGTAGTTCAATCACTTTGTTGACATGTAAAAATATTTTTACGTTTTATCAATTACAGCTGCTAATTTCATCAGTAGATGATTGTAATTTTTAATGTAATTAAGAATTGTGTTCAGAAAAGCCAACTCCAAATTCATTTTGTTCATAGATTTCTTAATTTAGCAAGAACATTAATTTTATCATTATGCTTTAGCCTACCAACATGTGCATTCCTATTATCATCACAAAGACAAATAAACATATCTTTTATGTTAAACTTTTCCACAAAATTTAAAATATCAATCACAATATTGTCAAATGTTTCATCTCCAATAGAGTGAACTTCACATATATTTGATTCCATGTCTTGGAAGAAAAACATGAACCATTATTAGAACCACCTGATTTTCTATTTAATTTCTACTTCCAAATTCTACTGACTTCTATTCCAATGACAATGATACAAACCAACATCTTTTAAACACTGTGAGGCTATTGCTGTGTTGATGAACCAAATACCATAACAGCTGTACACATGCTCTAAAACAATGGAATCAAGAAGAGCAAAGCAAAATAGTACAGCTGTCATCCAATCTAAATGAAAAGGCATATTCCACAGATTGGCATGTAAATGTACCTTCTGCAGTGATATGTGTTCAGTCATTGCCTTTATGCATTGTCCTCTTAAAATAAATTCTAATGTGTGAGTAGGTTCTGATGTTTTCTTAGTGTATTTGTGTCTTCTGATTTTTATGTGATCATAAATATCACCATAGCACCCAGGATGATGAATGTAAACATTTACAGATGTCATGTACAAATTGCACGATCAACATCAACTTTCTTGAGATTCAGAAATTCAGCTCATGATATTGAATTAAACATACCCATTCATCCTTAAGTTTACTTCTGTCAAAAATTTTATATTGAAAAATAAAATTTTTATCAAACAAAATAAATATGTACTTGTATATTTGCACCTTATCACAAATGACACAAGCACAATAGCATTTATGTTCGGGTTGTTCTCCATATGTTCTAGAGAAGGACTTCTCAGTCTTTAATTTATATAAAAATATTCTATACTGATACATATTTCAATACATCTAACCTATAATTTTGCATATTCCCAACTGCTTCTACCAACCTGTGAGCTAGTGACTTCAGGTACAAATCGGCCTCCGTTCAGGCCATGACACAATGGCTTGTGCACCAAGTGGCCAGCAAGGGCAATAGAAGGAAGATTTCTCTCACCACCACCTTTAATCATCATAGGTAGATAATTAATCTCCCTTTCAGTTTTCTTGTCTATAGCAAGGAAGTTGTCTCCAGCACCAGGATGCAGTAACAGTTAATTAGATGATGAGACTAATGCACTAGATACACTCAAAAACTGTCCAGCGAGGAAAGAAGACTAATATTCAGATAGGATCTACACATACTGCAGTTGTACCTAATAACATGGCAACAGGGTGAATGTATTTTTGTTATTGTTAATAATTACCCCTTTATTTGAACTTGCAAGTTCCTTCTAACTGTCCCAATGAATCACTAACATTTCAATACAACTTGAGAAATAAGATACCTTTAACCTTGGAGTAAAGAAAGTTGAAGGAGAAAAAAATAAATTAAAAGAATATCCAACCAAGAGAAGAAAGTACTGGAACTGAGACAATAAGGGAGAAACTCAGAGAAGGAACCAACCCCTCATTCTGTGCCGATCCTTTGACAGCTTGATCACAGAGCCAAGGCCAATACAAAATGTACTCTGAATTTTCCAAACTTCTACCAAAGAGTCGCTTCACAAATGAAATAACAATTTATTTATGATGGATGACTTTCTTTTCAAAAAGAAGTTTTTTTCAGAATTCTGGCAATTATTCACTGCAAAAAAAAAAAGCAGATTTAAACAGTGATGGCTGGACATAAACTGAGACCCCCAAAATATAGGAAACTGGAAAAGATGATGGTTTCTAAATGTCAAAATTAAAATACATCTATTTTTCAATACACAAAAGCTTATTTATGGCATTTTGACTTGTATGTAACCTGTTACTGACCCCAGGGACTACATTACAAAGCAATGTTCATAAAGTGGCCAAAAAAATATTGTTTTTTAATATATTGTTTATTGATTTCACAGAGAGGTAGGGAGAAGGAGAGAGAGATGGAAATATTAATGATGAGAGAGAATCATCAATTGGCTGCCTGCTACACACCGCCTATTGGGGATTAAGCCTGCAACCCAAGCATCTGCCCTGACCTGGAATCAAACTGTGACCTCCTGGTTCATGGATTGAGGTTCAACCACTGAGCAACACTGGCTGGGCCAAATAAAAAATATTAACTACACACCTAAATTCATACATCTCATTGGGAAAAGGAATTCATCCACAAAGCACATATTTCAGTAACTTTTACCTACTTAAATTATACTCAAAGCCCCAACTGAAGTGCCCAATGTTACCCCTGTATCTGTAAAGGATAGGTGAAAAGACATAGTCCAACAAAAATGTTTTGTTTTCCCCTTCTCTGTGACTGAATGAAATTGAAAATAATTTTCCATTTTAAAAAGAAGTCCTTCATTTTGCAAGCTTCACTCTTGGTAAAAAATAATGTTTGAAAGTGTCTCCACCCAATTTGATAAAGGTCAGTACCTATCTTGTGCCTCTCTTGATGTTCTAATTTCAGAGAGAGAATTGATCTTTATCATAGAGAGGATTTATTATGTGTTTTGCATAATAATTAAACCATTAGATTCCTTTGCAAAAGGGGTGAAAGAAGCTACTTTTTCTACCAAAAAGTATTGAAGAGCTTACCTAACCATAACTTGCATATTTTTTCAATAGTTTATTTTCGAATAAACGTGGGCATTTATAACCCAGAAGACTCTTAAGAAGTAAATGTGCTAGCATACATTGCAATGCTCACTGCTCAGTTTGAAGGCATGGTTTGCATTAATAGTCTAAGTTGTTATGAGACACAACAAACTTCACCCAGTACCAGGCAATATGACACAGAGGTCCACAGCATGGCAGAGGCCCCATGACTATACTCCAGTCATGTGTTGTCAGGAGAGGCAAGACTGGCTGTTTCTAGACCACCACCATCTCAGGAAGCCATTAGCAATAAGTTCCCTTCGGCATTTATGCATTGCTAGGCACACTGCCCCCTCAGGACTTGCTCTCATTCTCTGGTGGAGCTACTGCTCATCATTTGCAGCAGTTTGACAAGTACAGATTACTCTGTCCTAGGGACAGAGGCACAGGCACGTGGTAGATATGTGCCATTTATTACGGATCTGGTATACTTCTATACTTCCTTGAATTTCAGTCACAGAAGGATTCAATTCAGCATCAAATTCTCAAGTGTTTCAGAGGTTTGGGGAAACATCACACACCATCTATTAACCACCTCTTTCCATAGATAAATTGCAAACACAAGCTAAAGAAATGTCTAAGGCCCTAAGATACATTTGCTATTTCTACTTCCAATTTTTCTTAATTCATTTGGCCCTTAACTTTCTTCAGGTGAGTGTCCATGCCCACCACTCATTGACAATAACCCAGAAGATTCTCTCCAATTCCAAGGCCTGATTCAGAAGACTGTTCTCTAACTAAAGCATACCAATAACACAAAATACTGTCTTAAAATTCCAATTACTCTGTACTTTTCAATGTCTCGTAAGAAAGTCAGATTCATCCTTTGAACAGGTTTTAAAACATTTTATTTCTTTTTTAATAGAAATAGGCTTTTTCTAATTATAAAACTATTCCAAGCTAATTATCACAACCAGGGCTACAAAAAGGACACTAAGAAGAGAGGAAAAGTAACCTGAAACCTCACACTCCCGAGAAAGCCTGCTGTAGCAGTCTCAGCTCTGGGAGTAGTAGCGTGACGATCCTAGGAGGCATCTGACATCGTGTTAGTGGATAGAAGACAAAAAGGTGGAATGAGCAAGAGGTGAGGGTTATTGCTGGCCCTTCCCACATCCTTCCAAAGGGAACTCTTCAAGTCTTAATCTCTGTAGCTTGAGTATCCATGGCCCATGCCAGGAAGGCAGCTTCCCGAGGGCAGAAATCACATAGCTGTGCTGAAGACTCAGCGCCACCTCTTGGGAACATGTCAGAGAACGGGGTAGATGCCCTGGCTGGTTTTGCTCCTGGATAGAGAGTAGGCCTGTGGACAAAGAGTCCCGGGTTCAATTCCAGTCAAGGGTACATGCCCGGGTTGTGGGCTTGATCCCCAGTAGGGGGCGTCCAGGAGGCAGCTGGCAAATGATGTTTCTATTTCCCTCTCCCTTCCTCTCTGAAATCAATAAAAATATTTTTTAAAAAAAAGAAGTGGGGAAATGGGAATATTGAAAAGGAGGTATAAAGATAAAAGGATGCCATGATTTGATCCAAAGCTGTGGGAAATACAAAGCATGCACAAACTGTAGTTATGAGAGAGCAGGAAAAGTGAAGTAGAAGGAGAGTGAGGCTGTGGACAGAGAAGCGAAATGGGCACATGCACCAAGGAGAGGAGCGGTACAAGTTAGAATGGATGATGGCCTAGAGCTACCTCCTTCTGTGATCCTTCCCAAGTCCAGGATGGCTCGTTATGCAGCTGTATAATAGCTCTGATTTTTCTTGAAGTGCCTTGAGTAAGTTCTTTTCCTTGCTCCAAAATGGGGTTTGCAATGTTTTACTAGAAGTATAATGTAAAGTACATGAACCTTAAGTCTGGATCTCAATTAATTCTGACAAAGTGAACAATCCATATAAACCATTACACAAATCAAAATATGAAACAGTAGCAGTACCCCAAAGCCTCCCCTCCTGCCATCTCCCAGCTATTACCTCCTCCCAAAGTTAACTCCTATTCACCTCAGGCAGCCATGTCCACACGTCCTGTATATTCCCACCATAGGTGCCCTCATTGCCTTGGGTCCACATCTGCTCAAATGATGTAAGAAGGTCAGTCAGCTCCTATTTCCAACAGTACATGCCTTTCCTTCAGACCTCTCCTCTCCACATTAGTGTCTACCTCTATATTGGAACTGTATCCCAGAAGCTTTAAGAATATAGATCTACATAAAACAGGAAAGAAAGCTGAATAGTAACCCTTCCATCTCTTCCTCTGCAGCTAAGCAACACTGAAGAAAGGATCCTGGGCAGATATTTCATATCTCTTATTGTCAAAAGCCCTTATTCCTTCAAATGAGTTAAGCAGCATTTATTTAAGATTATTGCACAATGTTATACGGCTCTCTTTAGAAATGGGAATGTGTGACAATGCTATTGTGGACATCAGTTTGCTATCATCTGTACTATATTGGGGCAAAAAATTGCCTCAAATTTATAGGAGAGAGCTGGCACATTCCCTACTTTCAGAGCTGGTAGAGATATCCTTATTTTTTATTTTTTGTTATTTTGATGAGTTTCTGGGAGAGGGTCAGAAGTTTGCTCTTATCTCCCCATTTTTCCTGGAAACTTGAATTCATTTTGGAGTACAATATGTAAATCAGCATTATAATTGAGGTAGTAAATAAATAGTAATAACTAAGTAATTAATAATCAAGTCACAATTTTCTTATAACAAAGTACCGCAATCCTTCTGAAGAGGAGATGGCTAAACTGTCTCTAATTTTCATACACACCAGTAAATAAAATAAACAAACCTAGACCCCTTCTCCTTTCTCACTTAATGAGGGAGCCCCTGCACTCTCAATCATAATCAATACATTTCTCCATTTAGAGATCAGTTTGAGATTACATATTCACATATATTGACAATAAAACATAGATCAACCTTTCAAACTGATTATTAAAGTCAATACATTGATGAATGGAGGGTTTTTATTATGGGGGGAAATTGATGGAAGAGATGAATGAAGGGATTCTGCACCTGACTCAGGGAAATAAGGATCAATTTTCCACCTCCACCACTACTGCCCCCAAAACTGGGAGAGTTCAGAATGAGAGTTAAGATAAACAAAGGCAACGTTTCCTTTGTGTAAACTGTTTTTTTCCTAAAGCCAGAGTTGTACAATATGGCCTCTCTTCTTTCCCAGGTCTTAATAAAAATATAATGTAAAACCTGAATAGAATTCTAAGGAAATGGTTTTGAACTCACTGGAAGAATGTTTCCGCACCCATATTCTAAGGTAGAGAACCTCAAAACCATGCTGCAGATAAGCCTCTCACTCACTTCTAATAATCCATGAAGTTATCAGATAGGCTATCCCATAAGTAGAGTTTTTTATTAATGTGGTTAATGAACTGGATAGAAAATGTTCTTCTGTTTCATACTTTGTCTCTTTAGGATGCAAACATTAGAGCCAATGTTCCCTAATAAGATATATTTAGACACATACATATCTTTACTTCAGAAAATAATTGTAGAACTTTAACACTGTTACATGTTTCTTCCAATTCAAAATTCTTTTATCTAAAGTTAAAAGCTTTCATGGTAGTTACTCATATTTTACTGCATTCCGTACACTCAAGAAGTTCTCATTATGTAACTAAAATAGTGCAGTGCATATTATCTAAGGAGCTACAGATAGTTATGCATTTTGAACACAGTAAATATGGACATAATGCTAATTGGAGGCCTGCCCTGGCTTTCCATTGAGCACTTTATAGTAATGGCAAAAAATATCCGATAATGGCATCTACAGTTCTTATTTGTAAATGCAAATTAGGCAAAACCTTTGGGGATGAGGGGTATTTGCAGCCACACCATTTATACTTAAACTATTTGCAGGACCTGTCACTGAAGTGCATGTTAATTCTTTCACAATGTACACCACATTTTCAGTAACAAAAATTTCATTCCAGCATTTGGGCTGCAAACGTTAAGATTTATTACTTTGTCCTCTAGTTAAATCATTTGTGGGAATCCCTAACTCTTATCATGGAGAGATAGCTCTCTTTTCACCTGTAGTTTATATTTGTATTGCTGAATGGGTTCTTTTTTCATATATAAGTAAATTTTAATGAATATTTGCATAGAAAAACTCACCAGGAAAGTATTTTAATGACTTTTAAATACTATAATATCTTCAAAAGATATGTTTTTGTTCACCTGTTACTTGGTTCACTTATTGGGAGCTAAATTATTTTCTGAACTGTAAGCTTAACTGTTTTGAAGCAATATACGTAATTCAAACCATAAACATTTTCCTGGGGAATCTTTAACAGTAGGAAGAATTTTTACAACCGTTTATGTCTAAAACATGTGTCATTTCAAGGTTGAGATTCCAACATCACATTTAAATCTAAAATGTTTAGACATAACACATGATTTAAATATGCATTTTACCTCTAACTGTTGGAAACCCTTTGGCTGATGGATGGGAAAGGAATATCCTAAGCCAAGAGGAAGCAATCCCAGAAGTGAAGAGCAATCCTGGGTTATGTAGCCAATATGCTACTGTAGCGGTTACCTACGCTTGTTGAAGCAAAGAAGTAATCAATGATTAGGTAAGTAATACAATAAAATTATATGTATTTTCTTTCCTTAGTGGTTATGCCATTTTGTATTTCCACTGGTTGTATATAAATGCACCTGATTTCCCATAGTCTTGTTGACAAACTGTGTTGTTATAAAGTGTAACAAAAAATTACATGTACTTAAATTGTGTCTTTAGAATATAGAAATTCCCAAAGCTTTTTTTCATTTTTATTTATAATTAGTGAAAAACACTCTGCTAAAAAGATACTTATTCTCAACCACTATCCTATTTTAAGGATGAATAAAGGGACACAGACAAGTTGAGAAATAAGGACCGAAGTGATGACCTATATCCTAGTTATTGCCTCAGATGGATAGCAGATGACTTCAGTATGACCCCCTAACTCCAATTTTTCCTTCCCACTCTACTTCCAGGGAGCAAAACAAAATCTATTCAGTGCACATTGGTTTGAATGGTAAAAACTAACTCACAAAGACATGAAACAGCATGAATTTGAGTTTAAATATAGCTATGTTCATATTTTCATAGATCAAGAAATATGAGAGTACCACATATGATTTGAATTGATCATTATTTTAATTCTATTCAATGCAGATGTTCATAGTATAGAATCAAATACAAGCAAGAAGCCCAGCTGGCATGGCTCAGTAGTTGAGTGTCAACCTATGAACCAGGAGGTCACGGTTCAATTCCCAGTCAGGGCACATGCCCCGGTTACAGGGTCAATCCCCAGTTGGGTTGTGGAGGAGGCAGCCGATCAATGTCATTAATATTTCTCTCTCTCTCTCTCTCTCTCTCTCTCTCTCTCTGTTTCTAACCCTTTCTCCCTCTCCCTTCCTCTCTGAAATTGATAAAAATATATTTTAAAATATATAAGCAAGCAGGCTATAAAAATATTTTTATAGTGGATATTTTGTATATAAAATAATTTGTATGTATTTAATCAGGACATCACAAATAGGAAAGAGTTAAAAAGTATAAAGTATTAAATGTTTGCTTGTTTGTCACAACCACAGAAGCTGTGAGAGCAGTAATCTGTCATAAAACTTTAGCTTCAATTTCTAAACTTTTTTCTGAAGTAAAAAGAAATGGCAGTATTTTGAAATGGGAAAACTAAAATTTTTTAAATCTCAGAAACCAAAATTCTCAATTTTATTTTATTTTTTTTCTCCTACCCCCTCCCCACTTCTACCTCCCTACTCTCCCCGGCCTTCCCACTGCAGTTTGACAGTCTGTTTGAGGCAGCTCTGCCTCTGTATCTCAAAATTCTCAATTTTATAGAAATTATCTATTTCCTGGGTAGTAGAGTCATGATAGAAGCATTGCTAAGGAGAAGGTTTCCTTGCCACCACAAGAATATTATTATAAGAGTATACAAATCAGCCCTCCTATCACACAGACAAAAACAGAGCAGATCTGAAGTAACTAAGAAGTCTGCCATCACTCAGGCTCACCTCATCACATGTTGATAAAGTCCAGGGGAAAGAGAGCTTCTTTCTCTGCTAAGGAAAGTACAAGTCCCATTGGATAATTGTGATTAGCTGACTGGGTCACATGATTTGCCCTCAGAGAGGTTCGGGGTGCTGTGTTGCTACTCTCCTCTCTAGAACCCACAAGGAAGAAGAGCATTTCCAGCAGCAGAAGATGGGGAAGGGCTTCTGGTCAAACAAAAACCAAGTGATGTTTCCCCACAAGTGACACGGGAGACAAGAGCACCACCGGAAGGAAATAGAAGTAAAGAAGATCTAATTCACTTCTCCTGTGCATGTTTTAAATACTTAATGATTTTAATTATTATTTAAATTATAAAGATAAACATAATAAAATGTACCTTATGCATATTATGCCTACTTAAGTAAGTTTTCATGAGGAAAAAAAGAGATGTGTTTTAGGATGCTCTTGGAGATGAACCAGCCTTATTCAGCCCTAGGTGGGGAGGACATTCCAAAGGTGCTCACTGAGCACTAGATCCAATATGAATGTGTTCTGTCCTTGACGACTGAGTGTCATGAGCCATCGTTTCATAACTAAGGTGTTGATTGGTTAGCAGTCTGCACATAGAATGGATAGGATTCTCAGGAGGTAGCCAGAACCAAAAGGCAATTTTGGTCGTAAGTAGATTTGTATCGCATCTACTCCTAAACCTCACCTAAATTCTCTCTGTGGCTGCTGTTTTCAAAATACTTTGTAGCAATATGCCCTATAAACTTTGTTTTCAAGTGAAATTTTACTCAGAAGTTCCAGTGGGGAGTCCATCAGTCCCACAGCAAATGAAGGAGCAGGACTTATCCATATTAAAACCATTGCCCTGCCTTATAGCAACTTCTAATTTGATGGCATGATTTTAAGAATACATTTTTTTAATCCTTACCAGAGGATGTGTTTTTCATTGATTTTAGAAAAAGGAAGAGAGACAGAGAGGGAGAAACATTGATTGGTTGCCTCCCATATTCATCCAGACCAGGATCGAACCTGTTACCTTTTGGTGTATGAGACGATGCCCCAACTAACTGAACCACACTGACCGCGGCTAAGAATAATTTTTAAAGGTAGACAATTTCACCAAAAATTCCTCAAACACTAATCATGTCATTACAAAACAAGAAGAGAAAATCCATACGGGAAACTTCAGGACAAAGCACAGAGTATCTGGAGAAGATTTCTGTTAACAATGGATATGATACAATGGAAGGCTTGGGTAAGCCAAATCGTGGACACTAAATCTAGCCCTCTAAAGGAACACAGCTCTCCCAGTGACACATCACAGCACAGGGCCTAGAGAGATCCTGAAATCTCTGCAGAGAGAATGCCAAAAAATCAAGTTAAGGAGGTTAATCACAGATTTGGAAAACAATTAAATGAAGTAATTGAAGACTAAGATTTCAAATAGCTTTCTGGGAGAAAAATAAAACAAAAAACGTTGCTGAATTTAAATTAAACAGTGGGAGCAAATTTATCACAGTGCAGTATGTTCCAGAATAATCAGAGATCATTATTTATACCCCTAAAAATACAAGCAACAATTCCTTTTCTCACACTGATACAGTTAGAGAATTAAAGTATATAACCAGTGGTAATTCCTACAAATCACAGGTAAAGCCTTGTAACTGGAAAAGGGCTTTACAAAAGCTGTTATAATGGTCTGTGCTTAGAAATGTACAAAGGCAGTAAACTTAATATTCTTATAACCCTAAAGCAATGCGGAAGTATCATCTAATCCATTCATTCCTTTTAAAGCAAAATTATATCATCCCATGAAATTGTCATCTATGCCATTGGAAATGCTTTGAATCAAGAAATCTATGACACAGAACTTAGATGCTTTCATTCATTCATTCATTCAGGAAACAGATCCCAGGCAATGCCAACATCTATCCTGAGATTAGGGAGGCACAGGTAATATGATACAAACTCCATGGAGGATGTATAGTCGAGTGGGTGAAACAGATAAAGAGATAATTTCATAATATTCTGAAAAATCAAGACATTATGTTTGGAACTATGAGACTGGCATTTAATTATTCTAGAAGAGGAGGGATGGTTTACCACTAAACTGAGACCTGACACACAAGTTTGTCAGGTGAGAGGGTGACTGAAGGTTGTTCCAGTGACAGGGGATCAAATAAACAAAATCCTAAAGACAAAAGAGGCAGTGGCACAGTAGGGGCTCAGGAATAGCTCAATGTGGATGTAGGGGGGAGGTGTGTTAAGATACCAATTGGCAGGTAAGCAGAATCTAGGTTATGAAAGGCCTTGACTATCCTGTTGCAGATTTGGAATATTGTCCTACAAACAATGAGAGAGCAATAAGGTTTTTAAGTAGAAAATAAATCTGATCACACCTGAATATAAGAAAGATTACTCTGATTGGGTATGAAGAGTATCTTGAAGATGGGTAAGACTGGTGGGCAAGGAGGTAAGACTGGAGGGTAAGACTAAGTGGCTATTGCAGGAATTGCTCAGTGATAGGGGTCAGTTAGACTAAAACAAGATAGCAGAGGTGAGGATAGAGAAAACTGCCCTGATTCAATTGTTCTTCATGAAGCATAACAGATAGACTTCACAACACACAGAATTGGAGAATAAGAGAAAGGAATGGGGGTGCCTCATGAATTGTAGCCTTGGAACTGGGTGTCCTTAAATGGAGAACACTGAAAGACCTACACTGGATTAAAGATGCTGAAATGAGTTTTTAATATTTTGAATTCAGGGTTCCTGTGATTCATCTAGTAGAGAATTTTTAGTCTTTATTTTTCTCTCTTATTGTATGCAGCTACACTGTAGGAAGTGGGGCAGTGGGAGTAAAATATTATATAACTAGTGTTACAGTGCACAAAAGTCATGCACTTTAAAAGGGGATTAATTAGAGGAAATTTTTTTAATATTGCTATTTGTCCTTTCTCTATAATAGAAGTGTCAGAGATGAAAGAAATTTAGTAAAATGTATATGAATATCTTCCTCCTGTCAGAGTCTGGGGTGCACCGTGGGACCCAGAGTCAAGTCCCCACCCACCCGCAGCACCTCAAAATCGTGCAAGATTTTGTGGCCCCACCTCCCTTGGGGGCACAGCTTCAGACCTCCTGCCCCGGCCCAGCGCCCCACATCCTCAGGTCCCTGCTTATTGCTCCAGTCGGCCCCACCTCCCTTGGGTGAGATCCAGACCCGACTGGCCCCACCCTTATCAAGCCTCGCCAGGCGGGGGGCGCAGCCTCAGGTACCCCCTCAAGCCCTGCTGAGTGGAGGGCAGAGCCTCAGGTCCCCCATCAAGCCCTTCTGAGCATGGGGGCACATCCTCAGGTCCCCTAGTGCACCTTCAAGTCCCCCGGCCTGGCACCGGGGCTGGGGACATGCCTTGAGGTCCCTTGTCAAGCCCTGCCAGGCCAGAGTGTGGCCTGAAGTCCCCATTAAGCCTCGCCGGGTGGGGGATGTGGCCTGAGATCCCCCGTCAAGCCCCGCTGGGCAAAGGACACAGCCTCAGGTCCCCCGGCACTGGACTGTAGCCTCAGGTCCCCCAGTACCGGGATGGGGATGCAGCCTGAGGTCTCCCAACTCAGCACTGGGGTGGGGGACACACCTTGAGGACTCCAATCAAGCCCCATTAGGCAGGGGGTGCGGCCTGAGGTCCCCTGTCAAACCCCACTAGGCAGGGGGCACAGCTTCAGACCTCCTGCCCCGGCCCAGTGCCCCACAGCCTCAGGTCCCTGCTTATTGCTCCTTAAGGCTTGTTACAGGAACTTGGCTTCCGCTGTGGGTGCAGCCATCTTGTGTTCCAGAAACCCCGCTTCCACTGTGGGCACAGCCATCTTTGTAATGGCATGACGGTCAATTTGCATATTCCCTCTTTATTAGATAGCATTCCCAAGAATGCAGAAGTTGTTCTTGAAAGAGTGATGAAAAAAAGAAGGAAATTGGAAAATAAAACACTGAACCAGAAATGCAAGATATTATTGATGAAATATAACTACATGATCATACTAATGTATTATTATTAACTAGAGGCCCAGTGCACAAATTTATACATGGGTGGGGTCCCCAAGGGGGTAGGGGTTGGGACATGATCGGCCCTCCAGTTGGGTGGTGGGATGCCCTTGCTGGCCTAGGATCCAGATCTGTCCTGCTGACATTTGTGCTGGTTGTCGGGAGTCATCTAGCGGCCACTTTTATATTGTTTCTTCCTTACAGAGTGTCTAGGGAGGGGAAGAGGCCATGGTGCCCGAGACTGGCTTCCAGGAGGCCAGCGACACTGTCGGGATCCTGCCAGCAGCACTGGTCCATCAGTGTCTGGCCTGTTCTCCAGAGATTGGACCTGCAGGACTACTGATAGAGTGAGTGGCTGCTGCCGCCAGGCTGGTGGGCTGCCGGGACAAGTCAGCTGAGAGGCACTCCCACTGTGGGAGTGCACTGACCACCAGGGGGCAGCTCCTGTGCTCAGCATCTGTCCCCTGGTGGTCAGTGCACATCATAGTGACCAGTTGTTCCAGCTGTCCAGCCGGTCAGTCGCTTAGGCTTTAATAAGATTCTAATTTAAGCTCTTCTATAGGAACAGAAACCTTGTCACATTAACACAAGTATTCAAGTCTATGTAGAGTTGTATTTTGCTATAAATATAATACTTTGGTATTTAGAATTAAACTTCAGACTCTGGAGAATCCAGTTATTCTAAGTAAACATCTTTTAATCTGTTCAACTCTGTGATACTAACAAAAATTATGTCCCTTACCCTCGGAGATTGAGAACAAAATTTTGTACAGTTTTTTAATTTATCATAGATCTCTTGTTAGGCAGCCAGTTAGTGTCTTCTGGAATTCCTGGGCTTCGCAATACTCATCAATCCACCTTCAAAAGTTTGGCCTCCTTTTTTTTAGATTGATACACATTCTTTGCTTCTTTTCAACTTTGTCTAAAATGCTGCTAGTCATTCATTTTTTAATAGTCCATACAGAATTGGTGGTTGTTAGGGTCACAACATCAATGCCTTTGGACTTGAGCACAACTTTTGAGAAAAAGCTGAATATGAAATCATAACAAGACACAAAATTAAATGTAATATCTGAGACAGGAGAAAGTTGGTCCCTCTAGGGCAAACCACTGACCCAGAAGTTCTTGTATTCAGAGGCAGGTTTACTGTGAAGTTAATGAAACTTAACTTCTGAGCACCTCGCTTAGATGAGGCCTTTTCAAGGCCCTGAGGGGTTCCCTCCCAGTGTGTTCAGATAATCACTGGTTTTGCTAAAATTTTTAAAAGTGATATATTTTAACAGCAATTGGTTAGGCTGCTGTCTCTTTCCACTTTGACTTTCTCTCCATCACAAATCCCCTGCAGCTAGGTAGCCATGGTATGACCATGGACATTTTAGAATCTTGCTGAAGGAAAGCTGAATTATAGATATATTTTCTTAGGTCTGATATATTTATGCTTCAGTTTATTCCATGTATATTTAAGTTGCTGCCGACTCACCAGGCATCTTTGAGATGAATGTGAATATCCAGAGATCACAATGTGATATGAACATTATAATTCTCAGCACAGGACATTTCTAAGTATCGAGAAGAAATAAGATTTGAAATGTATGGAGCAAGAAGCTAGTATGTGGGAAATTTTTCTAATTGTCAGACATGTAAATTGCAGGAAGAGAACTCATTCTCCTTGACACCCAAGCTCTCCTTGGCAGTTCTATTCCTTCAGGAATATTCTCAATAATGGGAAATATATAATTTTTAACACAATATATTTTATAGAAATCTCTCAAAAAATAACTTATTAGAATCCCTGTGTTTGTAGTGTACAAACCAAGAGCAGTATTACAAATAGTAAGTATAACCCATTGTAAAATTTCATATAGAATGAATGCTAGCTATTAATAATAACAATTTAATCAGCCATGGTAGAAAAATAATTAAATTACTTTTCTGTATTCTCTACAAAGAATATTATAAAATTATTTGTCATATAATGAGGCAATAAAAGAGCACTAAACTAAATATAGAGAGAACAGTATTACTGTGTTTTGTGAAGTAGTTTATAAATGAATATAGTAAGTGATTTTTTTATTTTTAACCCTTTGTGGTCGTATTAAATTTGGACATGGGTGTTGTACTGGTCAGAATTAATTTCCATTGAAAGAGCAGTGATACATAACATGCAAGATTATGAAGGCTAAATAAGGTTTATTAATTCTTTTTTGGAACTACGTCACTACTAGTAGAATCACTACAAACGTTATCACTTTCTACGTCAGAGTCAGTATTCAAGGTGCCAAAATAAAACTCTTCATCGTTTTTTCCAGATTCACAGTACACTTCTTTCGGTAACTTTCTTTTTGCCATTTTGGAGTATTATTTTGAAATATCTTAACAAGTGAGAATGCCTAATTACAGTTAAACATAATTTGTAAAGCTTTATTTGAAATTCTGCGAAGTATCTCCAAAGTTTGTCAATTTCTTCACTCTCAAAAGGTGACGGACTCGCCACGGTGTTTTGCATGAACGACCGCATTTGTTTATATTGAGTTTCGATATCTCCAATTTGTCGGGGCAATGTTTTGGTTCGTGACAAGGTCGCTTAGACACTTAAGAGCTTTCAGAGAAATTATGAACTGATACATGAATGAATAGAGTTAAGATTCGTACGGTTCTTTGCTGTGG
>NW_006296625.1:3817001-3825490 GCF_000327345.1 Myotis davidii | reverse complement strand
AGCTGCCTGCTGTGGCCCGGCTCTGAGCTCCGTAAGCAACAAAGTTTCAATTATAGAAGCTAAACAAACCCCAGATATCTGCTTTTAGCAGGCTGCTCTCAGCTCCAGTTACGGCAACAAAGTTTTAATTATAGAAGGTAAATAAATCACAGAATAAAAAAGAGAAAAAGAAAAAAAGGAGAGGCTGGGAGCTTCAGTTGCCGGCCAGCCTGAAAACGGCCCTCAGCCCCTCACCCAGACTGGCCAGGCACCCCAGTGGGGACCCCCACCCTAAAGGGGGTGTGGCCAGCCTGAAAACAGCCATCAGCCCCTCACCCAGGATGGCCAGGCACCCCAGTGGGGACCCCGACACTGAAGGGGGTGTGACCAGCTGCAAATAGCCATCAGCCCCTCACCCAGAATGACCAGGCACCTAAGCGGGACCCTCACCCTGATCTGGGACACCCTTCAAGGCACACCAGCCAGCCCTCTCCCATGCATCAGACCTCTATCCTATGTAGTAAAAGGGTAATATGCAAACTGACCCTAACAGAAGAATGACTGGGAATGACTGGTCACTATGACACACACTGACCACCAGGGGGCAGATGCTCAATACAGGAGCTGCCCTCTGGTGGTCAATTTACTCCTACATGGGGGAGCTCTGCTCAGCCATAAGCTAGGCTGATGGCTGCTAGTACAGCAGTGTAGACCGGATAGACTAACAACCTTCTGGACATCATTCTGGATGTCCTTATGAATGAAGTGCAGCAGCAGGGACCAAGGCAGAGGCAGTTAGGGGTGATCAGGCAGGCGAGTAGTTAGGGGCAATCAGGCAGGCAGGCAGAGGTAGTTAGGGGTGATCAGGCAGATAGGTGAGTGGTTAGGGGTGATCAGGGAGGCAGGCAGACAGAGTGGTTAGGGGTGATCAGGAAGGTAAGTAGGTGAGTGGTTAGGAGCCAGTGGTCCCGGATTACAAGAGAGATGACCAACTGCCAGTTTAGGCAGGGATCAGGCCTAAACTGGCAGTTGGACATCCCCTAAGGGGTCCCAGATTGCAAGAGGATGCAGGCTGGGCTGAAGAAACCCCCTTTCCCCCATGCATGAATTTTGTGTACCAGAACTCTAGTTTGTTTATAAAAGGAAAGGTGGGCAGGCTCTAGGATTTGGATAGTCTCTAGGATTATAGGAACTTTTACAAGGTTAAAAAGGACACTAAGGCATGTGACTCATTTGAAGGTCATCAGTGGTATAATAACAAAAGAAATCCCATTTAGGGACAGGTGAGGTAGCTGTCTTAAATGACTCCAAAATCATAAAAAATAAATGTAACTATCAAAGCAGAAATGAATAATTAAAGTTGAACTCTAACTCTACATCTATGAAGATCAGGAAAGCACAAACTGAGATGGCTATTAATGCTTATTCTCTCTAGTAGAAGCTCAGGTTGTATAATTGAATCTAATAAGAAATAAAGCAGTCAGGACTATAATGTTAAAATATAACTATCTTTGGTTTGTTTCTATGAAGGGGTTGTCATACAAATAAAATGCTCAGAGAGAACATAGGCTTCTGCTGCTAAAAATAAATAAATAAGGGAAAAAGAAAGATGGTTCTGTCATGAAGAGAGAAGCAGGAAGTGAAAAAAGGAAAGAAGACAGCATTGCTGAGTACCTGTGTGCTCTCCACCTGTATTAATATCCCTTCCAAATCACTTAACAGTCATGAACTTTGTGTGGTAATTACTATGATAATCACTTTATAGAATAAAAATTGAATCACAAAGAATTACAATAACTTGAATAAGAACATAGAGCTTTAAGGGATGAAGCTCTGATCAGTCTGACTCCAAATCCCAAACTTTTGCCACTCTCAAGGCCCAGATATGTCAATAATGGAAATGGAGGCAGAACTTCTACTTGTACACAGTTGGCTAGACTTTGTAACAACAATAATCCTATATAAAACACTATATATATATTAGTATTTACTATGTGCAAGAAAGAATTCTAAGCACTTTACATATTCTCTCATTTATTCCTCCTAACAATCATATGTGGAAAGTACTATTATTTCAATTTAACCCAGGAAAACATTTGTAGCATAAAATTCTGCTCCCTAGGTGTCTCTATCTTGTCCCCATTAGATAATCTGAACTAAATGATACTAAGATTCTTTATCTGTTATGGCAATTATAGGGGTGGAAGAGGGGATTAAAACATATTTCAAAAGGGAAGATAAATCTCCAGGAGCCATAAAGACCTTCTATTTTATATTTTCTTAGCATTGTAAAAGCAATACTGTTCACCTTGTACCATATCCTTTTTTCCTCTGGTAGCATTTCAAGTCAACAGCACTGAAGAAATCTACTTAATCAATACTCTGGGGAAAGTCCTAATATTTTAGTTAACAACAATATATAGTTTTCCATTATCAAAGAATGCCTTTGCTTCTAAGGTTCATCCTTGAAACTATAAGATTTAATGGAAGCATACTTGATTCTCAGCAGGAGGAGCCATACCTATCATTCTCACAACATGAAATACATTTTTGTGTACTATCTCTAATTCAGTTCACATAGACCCTGGAAATTTCTTTATTTTTATTTTTATTTAAAAAGTGAGGTACTTAATGTGGATACTAGAAGCTTCTAGTGAAACACAGCAGACCAAATATATGCATTTATCATCAACCCCTTTTTAAATCCTACCACAGTTATACTAAAGGAATTAATAAGATGCTTATATAAAGATGAGAGAGCAAATCTCAGAAAAGAAGAGATTTAACAAAATATTAGAAGCAAAAGAACTAATAGCCTATCAGTAACTTACTACACAGAATAGAAAAAGATGTTACTTAGGGATCAAGGGTGTGGAAGCCAAGAAATTAGAAAACACTCATCTCAGGATCCTGGAAAATCTCAAGATGTGGAGGTCAAAGGAGTACAAGAATTGGAGCAGCTATACTGAAAGCAGAAATACTGCCTGAAGATCTTCATAGAGTGCAGTTTATCCCTAGATCACTCAGGAACAGCTAAGTAATTGTTCTCCACCTGAGGGAAGCTTGGCTACTTATTGTCTAGTGAGGCTGAACCAAATGCCTCTTGACTCAAGACACTAGGCAAAGCTAAGGAAAAGGTTCAGGAAACCAAAAGTAGGAAATTGAGCAAAAGATTATGTATGAAGAGTAAAACCACTGGGAGGAGATTGAGGGTATTCTCAATTAAGAGAAAGTAACTAGATGGGGGAAAGATCAAGAGATACTGATCATTGTGGATTCCTTAATAAAACGATCAATTCCTGACGGGTCAGTGAACTCTAGCACTCAACAAGTGTTACCCTTACCACACAGCTCATGGTCAGAATTTTAGGGCTTCACTCTGAAATATGAAAAAACATCTAAGAATCGCCTCAAAATTGAGGGAAGACTATACTATTAAATGAAGATACCAAAACAAACAACTAAAGAAAACAGGAACTATGATTAGACAGAAAGAAAACTTCAAATATGCTATAATTTCTAATATTATGAATATATTTAATATAAATAATTTCTAAATTATAGATATAAATGTTTTACACACATATATACACAAAATTAAATATAATCTATTAACCATCATATCCAAATATACTGCAATTAATATATATTACACCTATTTATTTTTTTAAAATATGTTTTATTGATTTTTTACAGAGAGGAAGGGAGAAGAATAGAGAGTTAGAAACATCGATGAGAGAGAAACATCAATCAGCTGCCTCCTGCACACTCCCTACTGGGGATGTGCCCATAACCAAGGTACATGCCCTTGACCGGAATCGAACCTGGTACCCTTGAGTCCACAGGCCATGGCTCTATCCACTGAGCCAAACCGGTTAGGGCAGTTACACCTATTTTTAAATGATGCTATTTAAAAAAAAGCATTCCAGAAAATAAGAATTCTTAGATATTAAAAATATAATTAAAAATAATTGTAATTCAAAAAAGTTGTTAAAATCTCTTATAGAGTATTTTTTAAGACATGAATTGGAAATTAAACAAAAATAAATAAAAACGTATCAAATTAAAAGAAACTCCAGTCTGAGAAAAGAGAATATGTAGGCTAAACATTCTCAAATAAATAACAGAAACAATTTTTCCAAACTTAAGTTACATGAACATTCAATTTAAAAGAGACCTCTGAATGCTAAGCAAAACAGATGGATATGGCCCTCACTGAGTAATAGCATCAAGTTTTTGAGAACTCTAAAAATCATTAGAAGCTTTAAAAGCAATGAAAGAAAAAAAAATGTAAATACAAAGACTGGGAATCTAACTTCTTAATGGCAACTTTGGAAGTTTGAATATAATAAAACATTCAAAATTCTGAATCTAAATGATTTCTAACCCAGTATTCTATACTCATCCAGGTTATCAATTAAGTTTTAGGAAAGAACAAAGATATTTCAAATATGCAGGCTCTCAAATTTTTACCCCAATATACCTCTTTTAATAAATTACTAGATAATGTGAGTACTATCAAAAGTAGGGAGTAAGTCAAGAAGATAGAAAATGGAGAGTACAGCAAACAGGGAATTCAATAGAGGAAAGAGGCAAAGGGGAAACTTCTAGGAGGGTAGCTGTGCTACATGCTATTTTGATTGGAATACAAGGATAAAGAGCTCAAAGATGGACACCTTCAGGAAAAGAATAGAAATGATATATAATTTATGGATTTGAATGTACTGGAATATTTACAGTTACGTTGGAGAGTTTTTAGGTGGAGAGTTTATATGCAGATTACTAATAGTTATGTTAAAAATTAAAATTTAAAATGATGCAAAAATAAATATCAGAGAATTTTACAAAAATCCAAAAGACATTTTAGTATTCTGAATAACCAGCTCAATAAAGCTTCTACAGTCACTATAATATACGTACTGCATATTTACCCCCCAAATTGATGTAATTACATCAGAAAAATGGGGGGAAGGAAAGCGTGTGAGAGGAGGTTGATATAAAATGTAAAAAGAGAATCCAAAAGTGAAAAATAATTATGAAACAGCAGTAGAAGCATATCATTGTAAAATAGAGATAAATAGTGAATGAGATTCTTGCCCCCTGGAAACAGAATCTCAGGACAAAAATTGAATGGGGAACTACATTACTATTTCTGCCATAAAATAATCTTATTGTGCTTTTTAACTTCTAAAAAAGTTTTTGTCGTTATTTGAAGATATGATTCTATATAGGGAGAACCCTAAAGATTCCACCAAAATAATTATCAAAAATTATGACATTGAATAAATTGAAGAAGATACAAATAGATTGAAGTATACACCATGCTCATGGGTAGGAAGAATTAACATTGTTAAAATGTCCATACTACCCAAAGCAATCTATAGATTCAATGAAGTTACTATCAAAATACCAATGGCATTTTTTATTTTTTACAGAACTACAACAAATAACCCCAAACCACAAAAGGCTCCAAATAACCCACAGCAATCCTGGTAAGGAACAAAGTTGGAGGTGTCATGCTATCTGATATCAAGCTATACTACAAGACTGTAGTAATCAAAACAGCATGGTACTGGCATAAAAAAAAAAAAAGACACCTAGGCCAATGGAACAGAATAGAGAGCAGAAATCAACTCATGCCTCTATGGCCAATTAATATATGACAAAGGAGACAAGAACATACAATGGGGTAAAGACAGTCTATTAAATAAATGGTGTTGGGAAAACTGGGCAGATACATTTAATCAATGAAACTAGACCACCTTCTTATACCATATACAAGAATAAACTCAAAATGGATTAAATACTTAAATGTAAGACTCAAAAACCGTACAATTCCTAGAAGAAAACACAGGTAGTAAACTCTGCTTTTTCCCTTAGTAATACTTTTCTGATATGTCTTCTAAGGCAAGAGAAACAAAGAAAGAATAAACAAATGGAACTTCATCAAACTGAAAATTTTTTGCACAGCAAAGGAAAACATCAACAAAACAAAAAGACAACCTATGGAATGGGGGAAGATATTCACCAATAATAAATCCAATAAGGGGATAATAACCGAAATGTCTAAAGAACTCATACAACTAAACATTTTAAAAATCCAACTAAAAATCAGGCAGAGTACCCAAAGAAAATTTTCTCCAAAGGAGGCATCCAGATGGCCAACAAACATATGAAAAGATGCTCAACATCACTAATCATCAGAGAAATGCAAATTCAAACCACAATGAAATATTGCCTCAGACCTGTTAGAATGGCCATCATAATTAAATCAAGAAACAACAAGTATTGGCTAGTATGTGGAGAAAAGGGAACCTTCATGCTCTGTTGGTAGGATTGCAAATTGGTACAGCCACTATGGAGAACAGTATGGACGTTCCTCAAAAAAAACTTGAAATTGAATTACTGATAACCCAACAATTCCACTCCTGAGTATGTATCCAAAGAAATCCAGAGTACTAATTTGAAAAGATATATGCACTCCTATATTCATTGCAGCCTTACTTACAATAGCCAAGATATGGAAGTAATTCACATGCCCATCAATAGATGATTGAATAAAGAAGATGTGGATCATATATATAAAGAATATTACTCTGTCACAAAAAAAGAATAAAATCTTACCATCTGCAAAAACATGAATGGACCTAGAGGGCATCATGCTAAGTGAAATAAGTCAGACAGAGAACAACAAATACCTTATATATGGGATCTAAAGAACAAAATAAATAAACAAAGCAGATAAAGACCCACAGATACAGAGAATAAACTGATGGTTGCCAGATAGGAGCAGGGTTGGGTGCTAGGTGAAAAAAGTTGAAGAGATTAAGAACTACCAATTGGTTGTTACAAAATAGTATGGAGGTGTAAAGTACAGCATAGAAAATACAGTCAATAATATTGTAATAACTATGTATAGTGCCGGGGGGGAGGGGAATACTAAAGACATCAGGGGGATCATCACTTTGTTAATTATATAATTGTCTAACCACTATGCTGTATACCTAAAACTAATGTAAAGTAATATTGAATGTCAACTGTAATTGAAAAGTAAAATTTTTAAAAATCTGTTTTACTTTGATAAAAATTAAAAAGCAAAAAATTTCTAAGTGTACAAAGAAATAGGTCTGACCCTTTTCTAAGTACCTCATTTCCCATTTCATGTCTAACCTCCCCCATATACCTCAATGCCTAGAAGTGAGTTAGCCACTCTCATCTATCAAGGTGGTGATATATAGGGACATAAGAGGTGACAACAAAAAGGAGTTTGGTATGAAGTTCAGTACTGAAGTACAGTTCGATATGAAGAACAGCAGGAAGACACAAGGAAGGAGAAAGATCCAGATTTCAAGTCAGAAAGCTAAAGATTAATGAGTATTATTTACAAGCCATCAACTTCTTCACACACACACACACACACAGAAAGAAAATGGGAAGGAGGCTGGGGGAATGTCAAGGGCCGGGGGGGGGAAGGAGACATATGTAATATTCTTTGTAATACTTTAAGCAATAAAACAAAATTAAGAAAAAAAGAAAGAAAATGGGAAAATAAATGAAATGGGGATACATATTCAGGGCAAAGAAAATAGTAGATTTGGTAAGAGTACATTTGAGACAATAAAACCCTCAATCAAAGCTGTGGACTGCATCAGCTCAGTCACCACACTTGTCTCATGTTACTCAAGTAAAAAAAATATATATGATCCCATTTCAACATGAGTAATATTTAAAAAGCAACCAAAAGAGATCTAAGAACAATTTTTTAAAAAGGTACATTGCCGTAGACCAATTCCAGCATGTCATAATTTCAAGAGTTTCATCAAAAGGTTGATGAAACTTGGGGACTCAACAGGGTTGAGTCACACATGTAGTCACCTCTTGGGAATGGCTAAAGGCATTTCCCCAAACCTGAATAGGAAACTGATTGTGGCTCAAGTCAGAAAGCTAAAGATTAATGAGTATTATTAACAAGCCATCAACTTGGCAGAACTCAGTATAGAAAGGAAAGAACAATACAGAAGCATCACCAAGAACAAAGTCAGGTTTTAATCAACGACTGAAATCAAGGAAAAGACATCATGGGTTGGCTAGAGGAAATGCTTGAGTTTATCCTTGAAACCAAGTATAGGCTACATGGAAATATGGATAAAATATCAAATTCTTTGACCTTCTTCAGCTGAGATGATAGTTAATGCTATTCCACCCATGTTTCCACTCAATGAAAGATTACTTTTTGGATGCCTATCAGACCATGATCCCCTATTCCAAATTCTGCCAGGCCTCTTCCCCCTACTGGGGTTCCTATGGCTATATACCTCTCTGTCCTATGTGGCCTTATGTCAGCCTGAGCCTGATGAACATGAAAACTTAATTATCTCCATTTGACCAATCAGATCTTCTCATCTGTGGGCTGAAATTTGGACACAGAAACTATAACTGAAGATACATTAATGCCAGAACTGGCACTGTGGCCAAACAATTCTCATCTGTAGAGAAAAATAAATGAAATA
>NW_006296625.1:3815750-3816715 GCF_000327345.1 Myotis davidii | reverse complement strand
ACCTTCTTAAAATTATCTCCACCTTGCCTTAGGGCAAATTGTGTTAATAAAAGCAAGGGTCCTAGACAAGGAGGCCGCTCTTCAGTTCCTTTAGCTGAAGCTCCTCTGACCGCCAATGCCTTTCAAAATTATATCTCGTCTCCGGACTCTTTATTAGTCTCTGAATTTCTATGTCATCTATGCGCAGCCCCTTTTCCAGATTCCTGAACCCTTCTTTATGCTGGGACAAGAACCCTGGCATAAATGGATGCCCAAAGTGGGACAAGAGCACCAACAATAGTACATTAAGAAACTAAATCACAAAACTGTTCTATGTTTTTCCAGTCTCATCTAAATTACAACAAACTGGTACCTCCACAAAGGGCAAGTTTCAAAAAAGAGATATAAGGCTTCAAAGATGACAGGATATGAAGATAGAGGAAGATGAAGAATAAATTGGCAGAACTCAGTATAGAAGGGAAAGAACAATACAGAAGCATCACCAAGAACAAAGTCAGGTTTTAATCAACGACTAAAATCAAGGAAAAGACATCATGGGTTGGCTAGAGGAAATGCTTGAGTTTATCCTTGAAACTAAGTATAGGCTACATGGAAATATGGATAAAATATCAAATTCTTTGACCTTCTTCAGCTGAGATGATAGTTAATGCTATTCCACCCATGTTTCCACTCAATGAAAGATTACTTTTTGGATGCCTATCAGACCATGATCCCCTATTCCAAATTCTGCCAGGCCTCTTCCCCCTACTGGGGTTCCTATGGCTATATACCTCTCTGTCCTATGTGGCCTTATGTCAGCCTGAGCCTGATGAACATGAAAACTTAATTATCTCCATTTGACCAATCAGATCTTCTCATCTGTGGGCTGAAATTTGGACACAGAAACTATAACTGAAGATACATTAATGCCAGAACTGGCACTGTGGCCAAACAATTCTCATCTGTAGAGAAAAATAAATGAAATA
>NW_006296625.1:3807396-3813883 GCF_000327345.1 Myotis davidii | reverse complement strand
TGGTTAAGCGTCATCCATGCACCAAAAGGTCACCATTTTCAGTTCCCAGTCAAGACACATACCCAGGTTTTGGGTTCAATCCCCGGTCAGGGCACATGTGGGAGGCAGCCAATCAGTGTTTCTCTCTCACATTGATGTTTCTCTCTCTTTCCCCCTCCCTTCCTCTTTCTCTAAAAAAGAAACAATAATAATAAAATGGATTTTTGCTTAGATAAACAAGCCCAACAACATTGCTCTGGACTTTCTAGCCATCAGGAAGACAAAGAAAGTATATCTGACCTATCAAGGTATAAATGTGGGAAAAGAAGAGACAATGTTATAATATGTAGAAAAATTCCTTTGGAAGAACTAATGAAACATTTCAGGGGTACAATTTGGCAATATGGAAAAAAACTTTAAAATATTTATTGTCATTGATATAATCATTCTAGTTCAAGAACTTCACTCTAAGAGATAACCAGAGACATGAGTAAATATTTGTGTTAAAGATGTTCATCATAGCTTTATTTCTCTGGGTAAAAAATAAAAAAAAGAAGAAGAAGAAAGAAACACCCTTATGGCCCAAACCATGGAATCAAATAATGTATAGTAAACTTAGATGGGAGATATCATAATATTATAAAATACATGGATTTGATTTAACTGATTACAAATCTGCTAGGAAAAGCCATTGGCCATGGGCCTCCTGAAGCATCCCTTGGTCAATTTTTCCAGTTACAAGATCTAACTTCTCTGACCCAATAATACTGTTTCAGTAGCCAGATACGTAGGCAATTAAGAAGGTCAAGGAGACTACAGCATGACTACCATGAGATTGTTCGAAGGCCACGTTTATTTCCCCTACAAAAGGTGCTGAGCTCTTAGCCCTGGGTGCCTCAGACCTGGGAGCAAATTACTGTCTGGCTATCATCCAGGCCATCACATAGCCCCACAAGACTTAAGGTCAGGGGAACTGGCATCACCATGCAGATGCTTCTGTTTTTCACTGCCTGTTTTGTGTCACCTCACTTAGTGCTCTGCTTTATGATTTTGGAAGTTGGTGAAATAATAATGTATACCTTCTAGAGATATTGAGAATCGAGTGAGGTGTACATGTAAAGAACCTAGAACAGAGCCTGGCACATAAAAATGCCCCCTAAATTGTTTAGCAATCATTATCATTATTATAAACATTAGCCTTGTTATAATCATTAGAATAATATAATCATATTTGGTAAATACCATAAAATGTGTCATATTTTCTGAATAAAGTTATAAAACTCTTGAAATGGGAGGAAAGTAAACAATTGTTGAATCTGCATAAAGAGTATACAGGAGCTCTTTGCACTAATACTGCAAATTGTAAGTTTATAATTAAATCAACGTAAAATATTACCTAAAACCAGTGAGTAACATAAATGCCAATCTAAAATTTTCTTTTTAATGCATGTGTATATATAAACACACATACATCATACGCATGCTTGTATACACATGTAGAAAAAAATAGACTATCTCATTGACCAAGAGCAATTGCACTCCATGATGTAATTTGAGACTGCTTTATTTTTTTGGCATTATCTCAATACTTTCCAAATTTCTAAATAGACATACATCACATTTAAATAGGAAAAAATAAATTAAAAATTATTTGTAAGAGAAGTTTTGCATAAGTAATAGCTTCAAAATGCAACTCGTTCCCTATGTCTTCACATTTAAATGAAGAAAATCAAATAAGGCATTTCAAACAATGTTCATTATTTGAATAAGTTGGAAAATCAGGCATTCAGAAACTCACAAAGTTAAAGACCAAACAAAGACATTACTGTACATGAAGTTCCGAGCTCCAACTCAGTTTGGACTTGAGAAAGTTTACCACACCCTCAGCCTTAAATAACCACAGATATGAAGGAGACTGCCCTGGAATTAGGCTGCCAGGCTTCACTTGATCAGATAAAGACATGTCAAGTTACAGGGGGCAACTTTAATTATAAATGAACGCACTGATCAGAGGAAAAGAGATGGCACTGCCTGGAAAGATCAGAATAAATGAAATTGAAGTTCCCAAGGAGTCCTTGCTGCCTTGTTCGGTTTTCTGATCACAACATGGATCTTCAAGGACTCTCTGGAGCGAGGTGAATAATCTCTTTCATGAAAACTTTGCTGAAAGTTTGTTTTTTTCTTCAAATGAGAAAGCTAAAAAAGATGACTGTCATTCTCTCCAGGAATGCAGAAAGTACCAAAATGCACATTTCTGCAAAAAAAAAAATATAATCGTCAATAAATAAAAACACACTCCAGCATATAAATATATTTGAACACTTTTAACCATTAGATACTTTTCTATACTCATCTGCTCTGCTCTTGACTACATGTAAGTGCATAAATATTTAACAGAATTTTAAAGTGAAGTTGTTCTTCAAGGGAAAAAAAGTAGTAATTACAAAAGTAACTCTGATAAACAAGAAAAGGTTGCCTACATAGAGTGACAGATGAAACAGTAAGCATTTAGTCTCATTCTGAATGTCCCAAAGAAAATGTGGTATTGGGTAATAGTAGGAGATATATTACTATTGATGCTTTCACTACAAAATAAGTAAATAAATAAATAATCAAGAGGAAAATGCTGTAAGAAATAAGAAAAATTCTTCATCTCTCATAATAAGTGCCCAAGTAGGTGGTTCCAAGAATTGGCTACATCAGTAGCTCAGTGTAGAAAGGATTCGACATGAACTTCTCACCTCTACTCTTAGATCCGTATTAATTGCCACTTTTCCAAGCAACGCACCCCCAAGGCAATGTCCAAAGGCTGGAAGGATCAACTCACTATGTTGGGTCCTTTCCCAGCAGGCCTCCAATATACATACCATTAAATCTCACTGAGGCGGGTTATATCCCACTCCCTAATCCAGTTACTGCAAATAGGGGAGGAGTTACTATGATTGGCTTAGACTAAGGCATTCAATTCCTGAGGTGCCCAATAAGGAGAAAATGGAGATTCTGCTGGCAAAGAAGAAGGGGGATTGTTTCAGGATAGGCACAAAAGTCCCAGGTAGTGTGAGCCAAAAGTCAAATTCTTTACCATCAGGTAGGAGCCCTGACTTATCTCTTAGCCCTTCACCTCCATTCCTCCACAAACCCTATACTCTCTTTCTGCAGCTTTATCCACTGGTTCCCTAAATAGTCCAAGCACTTACATTCATCTCATCTGTGAAAATTCGGTCCCATCATCCTATGTGGAATGTCTCCCCACATTCTTCTATCAGAACTACTTTTTCTTCCAAAGCCTAATCAAAAACAACCTCATCTGATTCCCCCACAGCAGAACGCATTCCTCCTTTCTCTAGCCTTCCATCATTTGGAGCTTCTCTGTTTGGTTCCTATGCTTTTCTGCTGTGTAACCCCCAAGCCTCTCACTCCACAGGAGTAAAAGCTTCCTCAAAACAGATATGATGTCCTATTCACCTTTTATGGGTGATGCTGGTGTTTTAAATACCTTTAGAATTTCTCTAAAAAGTCATATTCTTAGAACACTCAGTAAAATTCCACACCAAGACCTTGACTCTGTCATTCTCAATTTCTTTTAAGAATGAGCAAGGAGATAAGTCACCTTGAAATTAATTTCAGAGTAAATTCAAACTAGACTGTTAAGATTTAATGGCATCTTTTGGTTGTCTATTTATAGTGAAATACATTCACAATATTACTCTATGTCATGTGAATCTTTGGGGTATTTTTGCTAAGAAGCATAAAGAGTGATTTTATACAACTCATTAGATCCTGCTCTAACTCTGCCCTCTTCCATTTATCAAGTCTTATTAAGTTCTGTCTTCTTTGTGTTTACTCTAACAATCTCTCCCCTCATTTAATAATACAACTTTCAAAATAAATATCAGTTAAATCAAACATTGCAAACTCAGAGATAAAAAGACAAAAATTCAAATCCCTCCAATCAAATTAAAAACTTATTTTAAAAGATCACTGGAAAGGGGACATTATAATCACCTTGGTAAGTCATGTTTAACATTTTCTTTTTTCCTAAATCTGTTGTACTAGTTCTTGAACCTCCTTCAAACTTATTCCCTGTATAATGGAGGTAACACTAGCCTCTTTGCCTCTATATTAAACATGATTACGTTTGTTTGGGTTTTTTGTTTTGGGTTTTTTGCATAACACCTAAAACATTCTAGCTTGTTTGTGGAATTCTCAAACATAAATCTGAACAGGAGACAGAGTGTAATTTTCCTTATAGAAGCCAAAAAAAAACACAAAAAACAAAAAACAGATCCTTATGACCTTAATTAAACCTCTCCCAGATAGGATATGGATGTGTGACATAGGCTGAGACTCAATTCAGCAGCTGATAATAGTGTACATTCTTTTCCTAAATGGCAACTATGGCGGTGGGGTCAGCACTGGAACCAGTGCTCATGAGAGTTCTTATAAGCTACCAGAGGCCCAGTGCATGAATTCATGCAACATGGGGTCCCTTGGCCTGGCCTGTGGGGTCAGGCCGAAACTGGCTCTCTGACATCCCCTGAGGGGTCCCGGATTGTGAGAGGGTGCAAGCCAGGCTGAGGGACCCCACCAGTGCATCATGGGGCCAGGGAGGGACGCGGGAGGTTGGCCAGCCAGGGAGGGGCCACGGCAGGGCTCCAGGGTGTGTCTGGCCTGTCTTGCTCAGTCCTGATTGGCCAGACCCCAGCAGCAAGCTAATGTAGAGGTAGGAGAACGAAGAGATTTGTGCAATAGGCCTTCCTTCCCCTGGCTGCTGGCACCATTTTTCCTCTGGCACTTGGGACCCAGGCTTTCGCTCAGGCCACAGCAGAGAAGCCAAGCCTGGAGGCTTCTCTGCTCTGACCCCAATGGAGAAGCCAAGCCTCTTCAGTCTTCAGTCTTTTCTTGGGGGGAGCCTTCAGTCTTTGCTGGGTTAATTTGCATATTCATCCTGATTGGCTGGTGGGTGTGGTGGAGTGACATCAATTTGCATGTTTCTCTTTTATTAGTGTAGATGGTTCCCAGTGTTCAGAAGTATCAGTGGCAGCATCCTTACAGACTAGCCCAGGTGGCCTGGCCTTTCTTCTTTACTGCCTTTTTCCAGAGCCTGTTTCTCCAGTGATTTTTCCAGAAATTCTGAAACCTTCCCAATATCCATTCAAATTTCTCTAATGGGTCAATCTCAGTAACTTGTAGATAAGAACCATAACCAGTATTTTATGTGATACTGAAAAGGTAAATGTACATAACAGTCTCAAATTTCACTTAAATCGTTATTTCATCTATATTTGAAAATTCAAAAGGTTGGTGTTTGTTTTAATTTTGGTCACTTGTTTTTATTTCTTTAATTTAATTTATTTTTATGTTTTTAATTTATTGATTTTAGAGAGAGGGGGAAGAAAGGGAGGGAGGGAAGAAGAAGGGAGAGAGAGATTTGTTGTTCCATTTATATTTGTATTCCTTGGTTGATTCTTATATGTGCCCTGACCTGGGATTGAACCTGCAACCTCTGTGTGTCTGGACGATGTTCTAACTAAACTGCGCTAGCCCACCAGGGCTCTTTTTATTTCATTTTAACAAGATTACAGGGAGAAAGTTTGGATAGTGAACTCTGTGTAAAATTTTCTGCATCCCTTTAAATTCTGAGATTCAGAAGTGGATACAGAACTCCTGGTGAAGTTCTATGAATGCTAAAGATGTGGTGTAATTATCACTGACCTTCAAACAACCCATAGAAACCATACAGGTAAAGATGCTTGCCGTGCTTGAAAGGCCAACAGATTTTCTCCTGGCCAGGTTCTAAACAAGCATAGCATTGCCTTAGACAATGTAGTAATAAATCTCTCTTTTTAGTGATAAACAGTTTTTGTTCTTTATATTTTTCCATCACCATTTATCACTTCTATACCCTCTTCCACCTCCACCCACCCCCCTCCTCACCCCTGTGCAATCATCACACTGTTTTCTGAGTCCTGAGTTATTTCTTTTCTTTTCTTTTTCTGTTCAATCCTTCCTCCCCCAAATAATGCCCCGTCTCCAGGGCTGTCTGCCTACCCTCTATCTGTGAGTCTGTCTCTACTTTGCTTGTTAGTTCAGTTTGTTCATTAAATTGCACATATGAGTGATACACGTTATTTTGCTTTAAATATTCTACATATATATTTTTGGGTGGGCCTTTGCTTTTGAACCAAATGCACAATGGGAAGTCCTTACTTTTTGACCTTCTTAAAGCACCTCAAAGAGCAACACATATTCGAGAAAGTAGTCTGTTTTGAATTCAGTGGAATCCTGGAACTCCCAAAGAGCCAGGCTGCGGCTCTCAGAATAAGAACCTTGCTGAATTGGTTAGAATTAAGAATTCTGATTTACCATAATTATACACAATCAAAGTTTATTTGTCCTATCAAAATTATATGAAAACGATCTAATAAAATGAATTCTGATTGTAAAGAGACAGAGATTATTGTGCACCTGGGCTATCATCTTTCGAGTCCAGGTGACTCTCTCTGGG
>NW_006296625.1:3806791-3807348 GCF_000327345.1 Myotis davidii | reverse complement strand
CACCACACTCCACACCCTACCCCACCCCACCTCATTTATCTCTCCCCTTCATTGTCTGCTCTGTGGCATGAGACACTAACTTTCAGAAGTCCCCTCCTGGGTTTTCTTTCTGACCAGCTTCGTTCCAGCCAATGGAATCCATAAGCAGAGGAGAGAGAGGTTGTGGTATTCCTGCCCTGTTCTCTGCTTTGGAGCCAACCTTTGAAAATAACCCCTTTCCTCCATGAGTACAGCTCCTCTGAAGTAACTTCCCCTCAATGGTTTCAACTTTCATCGGGTCCAAGCTTAGAGGATGGAACTACATGAGGAACCAGGGTTTTTGTGGGGTTTTTTTCATCCTTTCAGCTCAGCAACCTACCTTGTTAGCATCCTAGATCCACACTTTAGAGAAGGACTCAGACACAAAGCTCAGGAAGCAGCAACAGTATATTTCCATAAGACAAGGGAACTGGAAGTAACCAGAAAAGGTCTGTATTTACAAAATAAAGAAGGAAGAAAGCCCAGAGGGAATAGGAGGACAATGAGGGAGGAGGGCCTCAGGAGTCACCATAGTAACC
>NW_006296625.1:3805003-3806685 GCF_000327345.1 Myotis davidii | reverse complement strand
ACTCAGTGGGACCTTTTCCCCATCCCTATTTGGGAGTCCATTCTGTTGGACTCTTCCCTCTCCCCACCTGGGAGTCTGTACTTGTTCTTTAATAAATCTCCACCTTTGCTATACTACTCTCTGTCCGTGGATTCATTCTTCGACTCTGGCAGACAAAGAATCCGGGTTCCAGTCCAAAAATTCTGTATCACTTTTTAATTTTCAAATGTTCATGAACTCGTTTACCATTAGAAACTGGTCCACATCAAACTGAACTAGTAAGTCTGTCTTACTCATCTCCATCTCCATTGAACCAGTGATGAAGGAATTGTTCTCTGTCAGCATGCCATGCCCTGACAGGCACATGCACACACACAGCCAGTACTTGTTACTGCTCTCTTATAAACAGTCTTCTTTACTAGCTTGGCTGCTTGTACTCTTGTTCCTCGATAATGCACTCCTCACTCAGCAGTAAAAATAATAACCTAAAGCTTTAAATCAGATCATGTCATTCTCTGCATTCCAGAACTGTCATTTCCTAGCTGTGTGACCATCAGCAAGTTCCTTTACTTGTCTGGGCCTCCACTGCCTCGTCTATAAAGTAAGGATAATTATAGTACTTCCCACCGAGCATTGTTTTGAACACATATCAGTGAAGACATGTGAAATATTTAGATGGATTGCTGACATTAGGAAGCCAGCCATTATTTTAGACTCACCAGAGTGGCTTTGCCTGTTTTCTCTGTGATGCCCAGACTCAGGCAGCTCTGCTGAAATACTTTATGCTTATTGCCTCTGGGAAAGAATGACATCAAGGAAATGAGGCTTTTGAAACTCTTGGCAGAGACATTCCTTTTGAAAAACTAAAAAGACATTTTAAGTTTCAAAGGTTTCAAGGCATCAAGTTTATACCGTAAACAGATGATAAAGAAAAAACATGAAAACCCGCACTGCCCTGTCCTAGGCTAGATAAAGAGTCTCTGTCAGGAGAGAAGAAGAAACAATGAGAAGTGGCCTCAGGCCTTGTCCCCCCTGCTGGGCTCAGTCCAGGGAGGGAAAAACATAGCACTGGGCAGATTGGGGAAATCTGAGAACAATAAGGGAACCCGTGTCCTATCTCTGAGCAGAGCCTGAGACTGTTATAAAATCCCCGATTTCTGAGCCAGCATGGTCCGAAGAGTAAGGAAGGAGAAAAGGCTGCATGTCATAGCTAAACAGGAGGGAACAGGAAAGACCCCCAAAGTTCCCCTCACCCCTAAATAACCACAAGAGAGTAACCAAATATGCCCTGTGTCACCAAGAAGGACATGGATAGCGAAGAGAGAGACAGCATCTATAGGGTCCCATAGGTTGAGGTGAGGGACAGAACGAAGCAGTCTGCATGAGTCATAACCTAGCTGTGTGACCATCAGCAAGTTCCAAGAGCCAAATGGAAAGAAACATATTTCAGCAAAATACCAGCATAGAGAAATGAAACTGGCCACACTCCACCCCTTCCCCCAAAATGCAACTGAGGATAACAGAGATAATTACTTATTTTATGCCTGGTTAAAGGGGTCTCAAAAATTAAGTGCATGCCCGGCCGGTTGCTTAGTGGTTGAGCATCAACCTATGAACCAGGAGGTCATGGTTTGATTCCTGGTCAGGGCACATGCTCAGGCTGCAGGTTCAAACCCCAGTGGGGGCGTGCAAGGCAGTCGATC
>NW_006296625.1:3777551-3804966 GCF_000327345.1 Myotis davidii | reverse complement strand
TACAGCCAATCAATGATTATCTCATCATTGATGCTTCTCTTTCTTTTTCCCTTTCCCTTCCTCTCTGAAATCAATTTAAATATATTTTTTTAAAAAATTAAGTGCAGTTCCAGAAATATAAAACTCTACATTTCTTAAATGCTTTCCCATTGCTCTTAAAATAAACTGCAAGCTTCTTATTTTTGCTTGCAAGTGCTGTATGACCATGCTGCTGGTCATGTCTCACTTGTCTAATCTTATCTCACGCCATTTCTCTCCTCTGTCAGAATATGCCAGCCACACCAGCCCTCTTTCTCTGTGAACAGGGCAAGTCCTTTCCCAAATTAAGGCATTTGCTGTTGGTTGTGCTCCTAAACTGCCTAGATCAGTGGTTCTCAACCTTCCTACTGCCACGACCCTTTAATACAGTTCCTCATGCTGTGGTGACCCCAATTTCATTGTTACAAATTGAACATAATTAAAGCATAGTGATTCATCACAAAAACAATATGTAATTATATATGTGTTTTCCGATGGTCTTAGGCAACCCCTGTGAAAGGGTCGTTGGACCCCCAAAGGGGTCGCGACCCACAGGTTGAGAACCGCTGGCCTAGATCATTCTAAACCTCTAGTATCCTGGAAAATATCTTCTCAGAGAAGCCTTTTCTGATTTAAAGGAAACAACCCATGTGTTTTCCATGTCAATGCATTCATTTCATCCATAGTATTTAACACAACTATATTATCTTATTTTCTTACTTATTTACATTTTTTTTCTAATCTCCATGGGGACTTTTCCATCTTCTTCTTTGCAATGTCCCCAGCATCTAGTATATATCCTGGCATACATCAGATGCTCAATAAATATTTGTTAAATTAATGAGTGAATGCTTTCCTTCATCCAACCACATTAGGGTGGTTCACACAGTGGTACTATTATTTTACTTAATATTTTATCTTTTCCATTAAAAAAACAAACCTTGGAGGATATTTTCTTTCCCAAATATATAAATTGCAATATGTATTCAGGGACCATCCTCAGATTCAGTGAGTCCCTGGAAGGGCTCATCGACCTCAGTAACGCTATTAAACTCATGGTTAGTGTAGTACAGCAAAAAAACAGATTGAAATTATCCACAGGAAAAGGCATACATAGCAGAGTTCATGAAAGATCAGGGGCAAGCTTCTAGTTGCCCTCTCCCAATAGAACCATGAAAACAGTGATTAATCCTCCCAGTAACAATGCGTGACAGTATACATGAAGTACTGTCAACCAGAGAAGCTCACATTACACCAAGAGCATGTGAACATGATCCAAAAGAAATCTTTGTTGCTACAGAATAATGTTCATTTATATCCAAAAGAATTTGACACAAGCTGTTTTTAAATAATATGATCAATGTGGAAGATTCTAGGCAATATTATTTGCATGAGGCAATAATGCAACATAGAATTCTAGTTTTAACACATGTTTTAACCAGTTTCAAGAATTATAGGTGAAAATCCACTATCTCCAGTTTGGGTGAGACTCAGTTGGAATCAGGTAAGTGAGGTAAAAGATTTTCATCTGCACGTCTTTTGTGACCCTTCCTCGGAGACATGGACCTAAAATATCTGGAGGACAAGAAGTGGTTTGGAAATAATGAACACCACTTCACAGCTCATCCCCCTTACCCTTCTGCTCTCAACTTTTACTTCTCTGTCCATCCTTTTAGAGATTATCTCCCGTGTAATAACATGTAACTAGAATTATAAGAGAAGCCAACAGTGGGAAGCAGGAGAAACAGTAAAAAGTTGTGACTGGTTCACAGAAAGAACTTAAGACTCCTTCAAATTGTGCCTAAATAAATTCTCTTGCATATGGCAAGATAATCAGGAAGTGGAATAAGGTATAATCCTGTCTGGAAGAATCTCATTAAACCCATGGCCACTGACACTGACATTTGGAATAGGGGATGAATTCATCAACCAACTTGAGATCTGAAAAGAAACATCAAATACCCATGACACTAAGAGGAGTAAAAACAGATTTCATCTTGCTAATTATAATAAATGACCATCAGGGACCCTCCCTCCTCACTTGACCTTCAGCTTCATTATTTCCACTAATTTAATAGGATTTACCTTCTCTTGAAGCTGGGCCTTGCCTCTATTGAGGATAAACAATACCACCTCCATACATACACACCATGAGAAAACTTTTGAAATGTCTTCAGGATGCAGAGGAAAAATGTCTGCCAGAAAAATACTTAGTATAAGAAACATAAGTCAATTTCCCCGGTGTTGTTTTTTTTTCTTGATAAATGGCATCAGCACTCATGTCAGAAAATTATATGTCATCCTTGACCTCTCCCCTCCCATAATTCCCATAAATATACTCAATCATTCATTAAGGCCTTTATTTTTTCCAACTATACTGAAACATAATTGACATATACCATTGTATAAGTGTAAGGTGTACAATGATTTGTTACATATGTGTATTGTGAAATGATTATACAATACATATAGTTAGCACACCCATCACCTTACATAGTTAACATTTTTGTAATGAGAACTTTTAAGATCAACTCCCTTAGCAACTTACGAATATATATGATAGTATATGACATATATATGAAAGTATTGTTAACTACAGTTTGCATGTTGTGTATTACATCCCCAAAATGGATTTAAAATTGGAAGTTTGTATCTTTTGACCCTCTTCCCCCCAGTTTCCCTACCCCTTTATCCCAACCCTGGCAACCACTAATCTGTTCTCTGCTCTCTGAGTTTGGTTTACTCAGATTCCACATATAAGTGAGATCATACAGTATATGTCTTTGTCTGGCTTATTTCACTTAGCATAATGGCCTGAAGGTTCATCAATGTTACCACAAAAAAGAAAGTCCATTTCCCCTATGTTGTTTTTGTTATTGATAAATGGCAGCAGCATTTATTAAAATGAACTTATTAAACAGTGGGATTTCCTTCCTTTTTATGGTTTAATAATATTCCGTTGTATATATTTGCCACATTATCTTTACTCATTCACCCATCAATAGATACTTAAGTTGTTTCCATGTCTTTGTTATTGTAAATAATGCTGCAATGAGCATGAGGGTACAAATATCTCTTCAAGATATTTCATTTTCTTCAGGTGAATATCCAGAAGTGGAATTATTGGATCATAGGGCAGTTCTATTTTTAATTTCTTGAGGAACCATCATACTATTTTCCACAGTAGCTGTACCAATTTGCATTCCTGTAAACAGTGTACAAGGGTTCCCTTCTCTCTATATCCTCATCAGCATTTATGTCTTGTGCTTTTTATAATAACCATTCTAATAGGTGTGAGGGGATATCTCATTGTGGTCTTAATTTGCATTTTCCTGATGATTAGTGATAGTGAGCACCTTTTCATGTATCTGTTGACCATTTGTGTATCTTTGGAGAAATGTCTATTTAGATCCTGTGCCCATTTTTCATTGGATTATTTGTGGTTTTGCTATTAGTTAGCATGAGTTCCTTATATATTTTAGATATTAAAGTCTTATCAACTAAGTGGCTTTCAAATATTTTCTCCCATTGTGTAGGTTGCCTTTTCATTTTATTGATCATTTCTTTTGCTGTGAAGAAGCATTTAAGGTTGATATAGCCCCACTTGTTTGGTTTTGCTTATTTTGCTTGTTCTTTAGGTGTCTCATTAAGGCCTTCAGATTCTATCTCCTTAATACTTTTTATAGCCACTTCCATCTTCCCAACAGCCCATTATGTCCAATGCAAGATTACTTCTAACACCCTATTATCTCAAACCTGGAATACCATAAATCCTTAGTTCCGCTGTCAGGCTCCATTGCTTTTTCTCCTCTATTCCATTTTTCATACTGCAGTCAGGATGACTTTTCCCCTTTTACAACTTTTGAGCCTTCCATCCTCCTGTTTAAAATTTTAGTGGGCTTCATTCCTCTCAAGTCACACCAATATTTTCCATAATCTGGGCTAGGCCAAACTCTACACATTCTTATCTTTTTACTCACCTGTTCTTACATCATAATATCCAACGATACTGAACTGTTGAACCAGTTCTCTTGCCTCTGGGTATTTCCATGTGATATCTCACCACTAAATTCCACCCCAATTCTATCTCCCTTGCTACTTTCTTCATCCGATCAAATATTACTATTTTTTCTAAACTTACTTTCTCTGTGACATATTTCCTGACTACCTAAACCTAGGTACTTGCTCCTCCAAAGAAACCATATAACATATCAAAGTAACCATGCAGCATAATCCATTAGTTTTATAAATGCCAAATTACCTGTACCCATCACCACCACTACCACTGCAAGCTCTGTTATAACCACAAAACTAAACAAATTGCCTAGCACTGATGAGGCTCCCGGATGTTTCGCAAAAATTAATGAAGAGATTACTGAATGAAATGAAAAGATAAACTCGATGATATAAGAGATCAACTGTGAGATGATAAGGCAAGTGTGAAAATGCAAGGGGCTAGCTAACATATAGATAATTTTTCTTTTTTATTAATAAAAAAATGTTAAAATTCAAAGTACATTGGTAAAATATAAAACCACAAGTCCACCTGTAAGATGTGGCCTCTGTGCTGCAGAAATCTAAATTATTGATGGAAGACAAAATTGAAATGTTTCTCCAAAGGCAAAGAAAAATGACAGAGATGAAAACAATGAAAAATAGATGACACAGATGGAGAAGAGGGGAAAAATATTCAATCTACTAATAATGGATATTGATAAAGAGCAGGTCAGAATAAATAAAATAGAAAAACCAAAGATACAATTGAACAAAAACTGTTATGAGCTAATGAAAAGCCTAAATTTTTAGAGGCATGAGTGGTATCATTGTATCTTAATCAAAATCATGAAAAAAGGGAATTCTAGCTAACTCATGAGAACATTTTTCAATTTAGGTAATTTCTAAAAATCCTAACAAATAAATTAAAATTGCCTTAACAATGTCAGAAAAAGTTTAATATTTTATCTTGCTGGTGTTTGGAGAAGGCTTGGAGATATATTCTGGACTCCTAATTTAGCTCATAGTTGCTAAAAAAATTTAAACCCTAACTTCCATCATCCATTTGGATTATGCAGACTGGTGGCCTGATGGCAAAAACAAAAATAGTAATAATGTGCCAACTACATTTTCCCCAAAGATAATGTTTTATATTGTTTATTTTAACAATGAAATTGTATTATTTTATAATGCTTATTTATAAATAATATCTTATATATTATGTTTTAAACTACAGTAGTAAAAGTTTTTCCATTTACTTGGCATTTTTATAGTATTATTCCAGAGGGTCAAGTATGAGAAGTTTACTCAGAGATTACTCTGTTTGGTCCCAACCCTTCCAACAGAGCTAGAAAATAGTCAACAACACCTTGGTCAGTAAATGTGGAATCACTAGAGGTCCTAGCCCCAATAAGAAGAGCTCAAATATCCTCAATATCAGAAGTAAAATATAGGAGATAATCATTTTAAAGAATTTAAGTGTCATGGGATATAATGAAGACTCAATAAGTAGTTGATCATCATCATCATCATCATTTTCATCAGAGTTCTTTGGACAATTTAACCACAAAAAGCACACAAACAATAAGGAGATAAGTTGGCATTGAACAGAGAGAAGCTTCCATTCCTGTTTACTTCTAGAGATCTCCTTAAAGGCATGTTTTCTTAATGGGACAAAGCCAACTATTCTGAAGACTATTAGTTTCGTAGGGGATTACCTGAATATTTGTTCTACTAAGTCATTAATCAAAATAGAAAAACTCATGCTGAGCTATGCTATCCCCTTAACAGAAAATGACAGAGGTATTGAAGTTAGATCTATATTGATTTGAAGGCAAGAAACTGTGACCTTAAATTCTGCTACCAACCAAATTGATATTCATGTTCAATGACACACACAAAAAAAGATTTTCTGGATAATCAAGCCCTCAGTGCACAACTTACATGTCCTTTCTAAACTAAAAACTATTTCAAAATATTGCCTAGTGGGAGGATGGTAAGTTAAATAAAAGAATTCAGAAGTGAAAAAGTTATGCCATTAAAAAAAAAAATTCTAACCAAAGAAATAAATAAGAAAAAGAAAAATAAAGAAGATGCAAAGTTCAAAGTATCTACATATGAAATTAGTGCTGTGTTAGAAAGCCCAGGATGATCAGCAGAAAATCTATCTGAATAAATAGCTCACCAAAGTAGCCATCTTAAAAAAATATACATAGATATTTCCACATCTTTCGTTTACAGCTAAAATAAGAAATGTTAAGTAGCAAAATGCAGAAAAAAGCATATGTAAATAGAATAGCTGATTGATTAAATGGTTGACATCAAAGTCTCAAAAAGTGTGCAACAAAGTGTCAACTGTGCCATGTTTCTGCTTGATGCTGTCATTCCTCCATCATTCTGGTTGTTTAATATGTGCATCCTCTTCTGCATCCACAGTTGGTCCCATGTCATAATTATTTTATTAAAACAACATTTCTTTGTAATCAGAGTACTGTATTAATTGAACCTGGTTTTTAAAAATATATTTTATTGATTCCAGAGATGAAGGGAGAGGAAGATAGAAATATCAAGGATGAAAGAAAACCATTGATCGGCTGCCTCCCTCATACCCCCTACTGGGGATCGAGTCTGCAACCCTGGCATGTGCCCTTGACCAAAATTGAACCTGGGACCCTTCAGTCTGCAGGCTGACACTCTATCCACTGAGCCAAACCAGCTAGGGCTAAACCTGGTTTTTAAAAATTGCCTTCAATATACCTAGGACATTTTGTAACTTTATAATAATAGCTATAGAATGGCTTCCTCTCTTTGCACCGTACCCATGTGCTCATAGCAATGTGATCAAAATATCACATACAGTAATGGTATTGAGGGGAAAAAAGCAATTTGTAGAATGAGTAATATCTGTAAACGTATTCACCGTTATACAGATGTCACTAATCCATATTCCTTCCTGAGTTACACCAACAGGTAGAAGAAACCTGAGGTTTCATACATAAAACAGATGTTTGTTAATCACCTATTTACTATGGGCTGGACTCTTTGCTGGGTGTAGGCATATAATGTAGGCAAGATCAGAATGACTTTTGCACTCATTGAGCTCACAATTAGGTGTGTGTCTATTTTTAGCCCATTCATAGCACTTGTGACATATCTCACTTACAATAATTATGTTACAATAGATGTTAGTACATTTGTGGATTTCTGGAAGACAGAAACAATGCTTGTCCATATATATATTTTTTTTTACCACTGAAACCTAACCATGCTTGGTTGGTATAAGGATGTGTTCAGAATCCAGAGTGCTAACAACTATACCTTAGAACCCTTCTTAAGGATGTATTTAATATATCAGTATTGGTTTTTTTACATTCTCCAACCAATGATCTAATATGATGAAATAGGCCATAACATAGGGATGAATGCTCTCAGTGTAACCAAAATCCCTCACTTGCTCAGCTTGAATATATAAAATAAGGTAATGTGACTTTCAGCAATAAAATGAATATGAATTCAAGCCCCCATTTTGTCACTTTGAGAAAACCCTTCTTGAATTCCTGAGGTGCCCCAGAAAAATGTGTCTCTGTCATTAGGTCCCTGTCTTTAACACAGGCCATTGCACAGCTCCTGAGGCTGTCGATGCTCAGTCAACACACAGCAGGTTTCGGAGAGACTCTCCAAGTACAGCTCCCCTTCCATCAAAACATTGCAGAGCTGATGGCCAGAGCATCAGTATTGATAGCACTAAGACATTGGCCATAGCCAATGATTCATCCAAGTGCCCGCAGCATATGAAAAGTAGAATCCTCTATCTCACTCATCAGATGCTGTTTCTCTCTCTACATCTGCGTCAGTGCAACTGTGGTTCAGCCATTTCCCCCAGCATGAAATTCGTGCACCCCATGCCACCATCAGCCTCAGGTACCACAGTTCTCCCTGAGATATTGATAATCAACCATTAATCCCAATTCATGCCAAGGAACAATAGCTGAGTAAAAGACGAGGAATTTAGGAATGGCTGAAGTTAAGAAAGCGCATTTCGTTTTTATTTTTAATTGATAAGATTTCATTTTTGTCTCTTTTTTGAAACATCTAGTTCCAATAGACTTAAGATTGTCCCCCAGTTTTGCCACAATATATAATTCTCTCTGAATAATATTTTCCTCAGTAATTGCAAAAAAAATATCCCTTGGATCAAGGGGACCATAAATATTTTCCCATAGAGCCTTTGTTTGAGTAATTAGGATAATTGTGTCCATACTAGTTGTTGTTACGTGTCTATCTATCCCTCTAAAACTATTGCAAAATACTCAGACTCTAATGTATTTCAAGTACCTTAATTTTTCACATTTATTATGTGTTAACTATTCTGATTATAAAAGTAATATACAGTCAACATGAAAATATGAAAAATGGAGAAAAGCATAAAACTTTAAAATTATTCATGATCTTACTACTTAAAGGTTACAATTCTTTTAAGTTTTTATGTATTTCTTGTCTATACAGTTAACTAGTACTAAAACACAAACATTTTCAGAACATTTGAAGAGAGTTCTAGGACTAATATATCCTAGGGGAAGATGTGTCCTAAGAGAAAAGGGGAACCACAACCAACCAACCAACAAAACCAGCAGTCAGTCAGGTCTGGCATGGATGTTGTCACTCAGTTGTGTCTCCATGGTCCAGCTCCATTGGCATCCCAGGAAGCAGGATGCAAATGAATTACTGAAGACTACCTTCTCCAAGATCTCAGGGAGGTATTGGGGATGCAAGGCTATTCTACTTTGATCCTTTCTAGCTGACTGCAGCACAGTAAGAATGAGGGACATTCTCACTCCAGCCAAAACAGGTCTAGCTTTGGCATATAACTTTGGCAGTTGGGATTCCAGACCATTGAGCAACATTGATACCTCAAAAACTTTAATATCTCAGCAGCACAGGGGACTCCAGAAAATGCAAAGGAGACTTTGAAATAGTAGTAGGACCCTACTTGAGGGAGAAGGCAATATCCAGGGAAATATAGGTCAGTACTATCACAGTGAGTCCATTTACACTCACATGCTTGTGCAGACTGTCAAATTGCATACATAACATCTATTGATATGTAGTAAGGAAAAAAGGCTTTTATTCTCTTAGAAAGAAAACTAATGAGTCATTTTGGTAATAGAAAGGTAACCTCAGGATATGATCCTTTAGACAGAAAAATAAAACCAAGAGGAAGCTAAATTGCTTTGCATTACAAAGAAGCTGGAGGCTCCTAAACATTATCTGAAGGAAAGATAAAATGAGGGTGTCCAGAAAAAGTAAATGATGAAGAGGTCTAGAGAGAAGGGCAAAGAAATCGACAAGAAGCAGCTGCCCAAAGTGAAGGAACAATCTATGGGAAATGCCTGGTGGAAGAAAAATGGTTAAGAGACTTTGAGAGGAGGAATGTCATCATGTGATTTTTAAGTTGAGAGTCTAATGTGCTAGAACCCTTTTCCTTGCCCTCAAACACTCAATACAAGTGGTTTGCTATGCACAACTGCCTTCTGTCGAGGATGCTTAGGAGAAATCAAAGAAAAGTATGCTTCACATTTTTGTTGGAGTAAAACAAAAGACAGCAGGAGGCAAGGACAAGACAATAGGATTCTGTAGAAATCAGATTTGAAGAAGTAACCATAAGAATATAAAGTTAAATTACCATATGATATTATCACAGAATATATTCTATGTTTATATATAAACTAGTGGCCTGGTGCACAGATTTGTGCACCAGCGGGGTCCCTTGGCCTGGCCTGCAGAGATCGGGCCGAAACCAGCTCTCTAACATCCCCCAAAGGGTCCCAGATTGCAAGAGGTCAGTTCTCAGGTGACGCACCCTGGAATCGGTCTCCTTCTCTCTGTTTCCGGGTGTGTCATTGGAGAACTACAGCTGCCAAGTCACTGCAGCTCATCAGCTTCTGCATTGAGCATCTTCCCCCTGGTGGTCAGTGCACATCATAGCTACCGGTCAGACGGCTGAAAGGTCAGATGGTCATTTAGGCTTTTATGTATAGAGATGTATGAAGAAATGCTGTTCTTTTTTATTTAAAGTATATATAAACATCTGTTTAAGTACTTTAGCTTCCATTTTTTATAGATGTAAGGAATCCTATATAATAAAAGGGTAATATGCAAACTGACCCTAATGGCAGAATGACCAGAACAACTGCTCGACCAGTCACTATGAGGCACACTGACCACCTCTTGGTTCCTTCCCCCGGCTGGCAGGCTCCCATTGCCGGATGGTGAACAGGGAACTGGGGTGGGAGGTGGGGGATGCGTGCGGTGCCAGGCCAAGGCCCCCACCCTACTGGTTGCCCCGCACACAGAGAGTGACCCGTGGCGAGGGTGGGGCCAGTGAGCAGGCAGGAACAGCTGACATCTTGATCTCTCCCCCTTGCCGGCAGGCTCCAATCACCTGATGGCGAACGAGGAACCGGGGTTGGATGGTGGCGGGGGACAGGGCTGGCTGTGGGCAGCCAGGGAAGATGGCCCTTATTGCAGGCCAGGCCTAGGGACTGTACCTGTGCACGAATTTTGTGTGCTAGGCCTCTAGTTCCATAATAATATGAATGTGAATTTAATTTTTTTTTTATTGTTGACACTATTACAGATGTCCCTCATTTTCCTCCCTTTGCCCACTTCCATCCAGCCTTCCAACCCCCTCCCCTGGCCTTCCACGCTGTTTGTGTCCATGGACTATGCATATATGTTCTAAGGCTAATTTCTGTATCTTCTTTTATTCAGTCTCTCCCACCCTCCTCCCCTCTGACATCTGTCAGTCTGTTCCATGTATCCATACTCCTGTTTTTTTTGCTTTGGGGTTTGTTTATTTGTGTGGTTTTGTTGTTATTTTTAGCTATCTCCTTTTTGTGGGTTATTTCCTGTCATGAAGATAAGAGAAAGTTACTTTTCCTTTGGTTAAGTCCAATTACCAAATACAAGTGGACCTACTGCTCCCCTCCACCCCCATTCTTAAAAACTGTCCAGCCATTTGCTCCCACCGAGTTGAGCACTGAGTTTTAGCCTCTCTCCTCTACTGCAATAACCTTAAATAAAGTCTCCCTTGCCTGTTTAACTTTAATGCAATTTTTGCTCCAACATTCGATAAAGCAACCCAAACAGCAGAATATGTGTATGTGATATAATAATAGTTATTATTATTAATTGCTGTTAAAATAAACTAATTTTTTAGGTTTCTTAAAATTCTACTTTAGTTCTTTTACTTCACATTACTATAGGGCCTTATACAAAGAATGTAATTTCCTTAATTCCCTGTTTCCTTATTTGTAAAATGAAACTTGTTAAATGGATGTTAAAATCCCCACAGATCTAAGTCTAGTGTCTGATTCATTCTTTACAAAATTCCAAATCACTAAGCAATCTGTTCGACTACAGAATGTGTTTTTACAATACTAATGAGTTCACACACAATTGGAAAATAGAAGTATTGTGTCAGTATAACATAGAAACAATCTGGTTTATAATTTTTTAGGGAAGGGGAACCAGAAAAGCAGGAGTAGAATCAGAGCTGTGAGCAGTGAAGGAGGAAGCCTGAGCCCATGGCTGCTCAGGCAGCAGGAGATTTTTCAGCTCCATTTTCATAAATTTAATTTAAGTCCTTCCCCCGGGGCACCATCCCCAGAGAGGAGCACCCAGTCTCCTATGGCCTTTCTTCATGACAGGTTGCACTCCCTGCTGCACACACCTTCAAAGCAGCCCTGCTGGCTTAGATCTCTACTCCCAGCTACCTGCCAGCCCTTTGCTAATTAAGGAGTTGCCAGTATTTCCACTGAGGTTTTTTTTTCTTTACATTTTAATATCCTCTGGGACAGCCTCTGAACAATCTGCCTGAGTGGTCTGCTACCTCCCAAGGCACCAATTACTATTTGGTAGTGCATTGGTCACAAAGTCACACAGGTGTGAGTGGCCAACCCTCAATCTATTTTCCCCATTAAGTCCTGTTTATTTTAGCACAAAATTTTACAGCACATCAGATTTGGGGTGTTTAAAAAAAACAACAGAACCTTTGTACTGATGAAAGTAACCCATCTCAATCTACCAAATCTGGGGAAAAAATGTAATAAACTCCTGTATACTAGTTTATCATAGTTGTCTCCAAAATTATCAATTTAAGTACCTGCCATGTGCCAGGCAAGTTGCTCATCTCTTCTACTGCCCCATTTGAAAACACCTGAAGGTTATTCATCTCCAACAATGATAAATATTTTTTTAGTACTTTCACATTAAGATTTTCCATCCAGATGTCATTTACATGCATCGAAACCCAAACCCATTTCTATACATAGGGAGAATCCTTGTCTTAAAAATTCAATTCATTTTATGACATCAACAACATTGTAACTCAGATTGCCTCTCCTTGTGCTTTATGCAATAATGTGCTACTGTATAAGGTTATAAACACCCAGACACAAATGAAAACTGTGTGTCAAAGGTATTAGAAGCAGAGTAATGCCCCAAAGAGTTCTGTGACTGTAACTTGAAGACACAGCTTACATAAACGGAAGAAGAAGGCAGGACACCTGATCCTGGCTATTCATCATAGGCTTGTTGCTCTATCCCTTGGGGTAGACCATTCATTTAATATGACATGTTCTATCAATACTTGCAAATCCCAAACAAAGAATGCAAAGTGCCCCCAACGTTATGGCTTTTTTAGTTTTTTTCTAACTTGGTAAATATTAAATTACCATAGGGCCTTATACAAAGAATGTAATTTCTTTAATTACATTACATTTCTCATAGATTCTTCCTTCTTTCAGTTGCTTCCTGTCGATCTTTGTTCATTTCGACCATCCATGCTGAACAGCCGCTAGAAACTAAGCATGATGCAAAGCCAAGACAGCACGCCCACTGCATTTTATAGCCTATGCATTTTTTAATATCTGAGACGGCGATACTTTCATTACAGCATATGCATCCATTTAACAATTTTTTATTAAGTATTTACTACGTGCTAACTGTTCTAGGCCTTTGGATGCAACAAAGGTAGCTTCTATTAGAGAAGCACAGTTAAAGGTAGCAGACAAAAAGCAATTGAAAACCCAAGATAATTTTACCTAGTATTTCTTTAAGTGTGCACTAGATGAGAGGCCACACAGAGATGTACTGCTACTTGAGACACTGAATCAGAAAGGATCTCTCTGGGGAGGTAACCCTATGCACAGAACTTTGAATGAGGAGAAGGCCCGGGGAGAGCTTAAGAAAGAGCATCCCCAATAGACAAGGCACTTGGTGCACTGGACTAAAGATGAGAACCAGCTGGGTTGGTTCTAGAGACCTAAAATAAGCAGGAGAAAAGTTATCTACTTGTTCACAATAACACCCTTTATTTGTTGTGGTGGTTTTTAACATAATGCAATATACATAACAAAAAGATCACGCAAGTGTAACCTTGAATTGTCATACCTGCACATGTACTCAGGTTGAGAAGTCCTAGAGGTCCCCTTCAGTCTCTACTTCTAGTCACTATTCCCCCTAAAATAAGCAGGAGAAAAGTTATCTACTTGTTCACAATAACACCCTTTATTTGTTGTGGTGGTTTTTAACATAATGCAATATACATAACAAAAAGATCACGTAAGTGTAACCTTGAATTGTCATACCTGCACATGTACTCAGGTTGAGAAATTCCTAGAGGTCCCCTTCATAGTCTCTACTTCTAGTCACTATTCCCCGCGGGGTAACCAGTATCATGACTTCTAACAGCGTAAATTAGTTATGGATGTTTTTGTACTTTATGTAAATGAGACCAAACGGTATGCTTTATTATGTGCCTGGCTTCTTTCATTCAATATTATGTCTTATTGTTCTGCTTTGTGAAAATGTACACCAGTGTATTTACCCATCTTACTGTTAATGGGTATTTGGTTAGTTTCCAGTTTGAAGCTACGCTAGTAGGTGTCATTACATTAAAAAGAAAAGAAAAAGAATTACATCTACACATACGCACAGACGTCAGTTGAGTCTATATCTAGGAGTAAAATTGCTGGGCCATACATTATGCATATTTTAAGCTTTAACAGATACTGCCAAACAGTTTCCAAAGAGATTATATGAATTTACACCAGCAGTGTATGCGTGTTTCCATTGTTCCACACCCTGGATAAACCTAATTTTGCTTTTATATTTGGTACTACTTTAGAGATAATGAAATGCATTATGGAACACTCTGGGAAGATGTAATCTACAGAAAACCGTGTTTCACCTCTCACATAGTGGTATATTTCTCTATGAAAATCATTTGTATTTTCAGCCACACATGTGACAGAAATGAGAAAGGCATGAGATGATTGTGGGAGCCATAATCACTAGTGTTTGAGGTTCTTACCATGAGCAAATTCCGCATGCTTTACATGTAATAGCTCAGGTTGTAAGGACAACAGAATGGTAGCCATACACCTAGGTGCCTGATAATTTGATTCTTTGGTCAATAAAAAAAATTTCTTTCAGAATATTAAGTTTTTGTACATACATCTTATATTAACGAAATGCTGGCTTTGTTCAACTATTACATTGCAATCAAGCCTGGTTTTGTTTAAAGACCATCTCCTGACAGTTCAAAGTCGGCATGTTTTAATCAGTAAGGAAACACACTCATTACAAAATAAAAGTTTTGGGGACATACTGTCTGAAGTTGTCTTGCCTATTAAAATGTTCTGTCCTATAGTTTTAGAAACAAATGTAACTTTAAGAATACTTTGTGAAATAATTGTATTCGATAAGTATAAGGAATAGCTTGCTGAGAAAGCTACATGCTCAAACTGAGAAGTTAATGTATGTTATGCCGAAGTGCTGTGCTAGATATATTGGAACAGTCATCCACTAAGTGAGGTATGAAACCAGCTCTTCCAAATGCTTATGAGTGAAACTGAAAGTCATGAGATGTGGGTAGCAGCTGCTTCCCCTGTCTTGTCAACTGGCCCTATGATTAATATGCCATATTACCCATGTATTTATCAAGGAAAGATAGAATATTCAACAGAACAAAGTCAATTAATGTTATGTTTAATCATACCCAAGCAAGAAATTATAAGTATCTTCCTCCAGTTTCTTAGTCATTCCTTATCTTCTTAATTTGTAGGTAAACATATGTTTTTCAGTACATAGTGCAATTGTTTAGGAAATAGAGATTGGTATACTATAGTCCTTTATTCAAGAGAGAACACTAATAAATGTTTAGATGAGTGTAAGTGTGGTGAAAAAAATACTATTCTTCATGGGGGGACAGGATATAGCAGGAGCACACTATTTGAATGTGTCTTATACAAATATTCCATGTTACATCTCATAAAGTGCCAGACCTTAAAAGATTCTGTATGTCATTTGGGCACTTCCTCAAATGCAAGAATCTCAATCCATTTATTACCTTGACTACTTCCCAGGGTTTATTATTGTAGTACTAGAGGCCTGGTGCACAAAATTCATGAACTTGAGGTGGGTGGGGGTCCCTCAGCTCAGCTAGTGCCCTCTCATGGCTGGCAGTTGGACATCCTTAGAGCTGCTGTGGAGGCGGGAGAGGCTCCTGCCACTGCCACTGTGCTCGCCAGCCATGAAGCTGGCTCAGGGCTTCTGGCTGAGCAGTGCTCCCCCTATGAGAGCACACTGACCACCAGTGGGCACTCCTGCATTGAGCATCTGCCCCCTGATGGTCAGAGCGAGTCATAGCAACCAGTCATTCTGCATTTTGGTTGATTTGCATATTAGCCATTTATTATATAGGATTGGTAGTGGTTAGCTTAATTCATGTAAAAGGGTTGAGGATCAAATATAATCAATTATCAGTGAATAAAAGCTAAGTTTGCAAACACAATGGGCACAGTTGCCCTTGGTATCAGGGAAATGGTGGAATTTCCATTAGCTATGGAATATTTGTTATGTTTTTCACTCTTCTGATAAGATTGGTGCTTCTGTAACAAGTCAGGCAAAACAAGAATTCTTTGTGCTAATTTGCATTGGCTGGGGACTTGGTTTTTACAACTGCCAACCCTTAATGATCTCTGTATATACCAAGGATCTGATCAGTACTTTCTACACTCATTCAGCTTCTCTCAAAGTTCATTTAAGCCACAATGAAATAAACATCATAAGAATCTAGTATTGCAATATTTAACTTAAAAGAAATGTAAGCAGATTTTGGTTTAGTTGTCTGATGAGGAATCTCTTCCCTGGTAAGATAAAAAATTAGGCAATATAGCCTCATGGCTAAGAGCCAAGGTATTGAGGGCAGGCACCTGGGGTTGAGCCTAAACTCTCCAAGTTGCTAGATACCAGAACCTGGACAAGTTTGTGAAGCAGGCAGAGTCGTAGGTCCCTCATCTGTAAAACTTTGGTCAGATTACAACATCTTTCTCAAATCCAGCATCTTTCATCTCTTTCTCTTTTTATTTTCCCCATCTCCTTTAGAAAAACTGTACTTGTTAGACAGAAAATGTAGTCTTGTAAATTTGGTGTCCCCTAGTCAGCCCTCAGAAACTGGTGATAATAAGAAAAACAGTTTTGCCCTGGCCAGCGGTGGTCAGAGTGCCAGCCTATGTTCGATCCCCAGTGATGGGCATGTACCTGGGTTGCAGGTTGATCTCTGCCCGAGTTGGGGTGTGTGCAGTGGGCAACCAATCAATGTGTCTCTCTCACATAAATGTTTTTCTCTCTCTCTCTTTCTCTCCCTCCCTCATCCCTCCTGCCCTTCCATGTTCTCTAAAAATCAATGGGAACATATCCTCCAGTGAAGATTAACAAAAAAAAAGGAAAAAAAATAGTTTTAAAAGTGACCAAATTTCTTATTTCTATTCTGAATAGCCCCCTATAGTTGAAAGGGTACTGACATGAGCATCCAACAACCTGGGTGCTCCCTCACCTGCTCTGCTCCTGAAAAGCTCATCATCTTGACCAGTCAATAATCTGCTGGGCCTCCATAGCCACGTGTTAAAGACCAGCCAGTTATATCAGTGGCTTTTCAAACTTTGTAAATCAGGAGAACCCTTTTTTCAGTTGATGTGCTACTCAAATTACCAAATATAAAACAGACTCTTTGCTGTCCCTTCCCCAGCCTCTTCTTAGCCCTCACATGGCTCCCAAGAGGGCTCCCCCAGAACAGTCTGAAAACCACCAGATTAAATGATCAGTCAGTTACTCTTGACTGAAAAGTTAAATTCTAAGGTGGACATACCTAATGTGGTCCCGAGTTACTCTACTTTGTGATCTGACCTCTGGGAACACAACAGAAACCCTGCAGCTGGGTCAGCAAATAGGATGATCAGCCAAGGGAGGTAGCACCCTGTCCTGAGCACAGGGCTGTGACTTCTCTCAGAGCAGCTCCATGACCACAGGCCCTTCTGCAGGTCGCAGCAGGCAGACCAGAGGCAGAGCTATGCCAGCAGCAGGGGGCGCCCTGGGCCCCTGACAGCCCACCTAGCTTCTCCAGCACAAGCAGGGATGCTTCTAACACCACAGACCTGCTTCCCTCAAAAGATGTCCGGGGAGGAAGATAAGAATGAAATGAGAGGACATTAGCTTAGCAGTTAAGAGGATGGCCACTTTTAAGCAATAAAACAAAATTAAAAAAAAAGATGTCATGTGAACTAAAAATCCTGCGCCCCCCAAATCTGAAAGCTACCATACTGAACCGCCGGTCTTCACACAGACAGACTTCACCGTGTGTGCCCTGCGCACTTCTCCCTGACGGGTTGGGGCAGCTTCAAGGACAGAAGCAAAGGATGTAGACATTTTTACAAGGTTGCTGTTCCCTGTACTGACGTTTCATGGATCGTCAGTGGGCGAGGATATTCCAGTGCCTTCCCCCTGAGGTAAGCACTGCATTTGCATAGCATTTGGGAATTATTACCAGAAGAATGTTTCTCATTTGCTCCTCCCCACCAGCCTACGGCAAAAATAAGAAGATGGTATACTAGTAATCTATCTTTGAAACCAGGGCCAAGGGAAATTATTTTACTAGAATTAAAATTTGACCAGTGGAAGAAAAACATAAATACAAGATTCTTGATGCTTTCCATTGCACCCTTACTGTATTAGATTTTTTTTTTAATCTTGGCTAAACATTAAAATTCATCACACCTAAAAAAAAATTCATCACACCTAAACTTCTCTGAGAATTAATAACACTTACTGTCTATAGCATTTCATGCTGTAAACTTCTTGGAGTTTCCTTCCTCACACCTAGACTTCAGAATAAGGCCTCCAGGCAGCAGTGCCGGGCTCTGAGGGGGGCAGCTCTCTCCCCCTGCGTGTTCCCAGCATCCCTCGCTCCCACTACGGTTCCCAGCATCCCTCTCTTCCCCTGCGTGTTCCCAGCAGCCCTCTCTCCCACTACGGTTCCCAGCAGCACTCTCTCCCACTGTGAGTTCCCATCATCCCTCTCTCCCCTTGCATGTTCCCAGCATCCCTCTTTTTTGACTGCATGTTCCCAGCAGCCCTCTCTTTGTTACATAACTTTATTTTGACAAAGGACAAATGTACTGGATACAGTGGAAAGAAACAAAGACTTTCTTTAATTATTATTCCTCACTTTCTTTTTCTCACAAACTATCTTTACTCTTACATTTCACAGTAAATATACACATGTGGATAGATATCTGTATATGAAAAATATTGTCAGAGAACTGAAATTCACTCATGCACTCAACATTTTGTTATTAATCATTTCACTTTACCTCCCTCTTAAGAAACCTGGGTGGAATGTTTTTAAACACAAATAATCCAGGTTCAATTTTTTTTTGTTTAGGTTTAATTATGAACTTAATTATGCTTAATTATTTGTGACCCCCTTCAGACCTGGTATTCAGAAACAACTCTGGAAATAATTGCTATGAGTAGGAACAATGCTTTACATTGTACCCTTATTGTATTAAATATTTTTTTTAAAACACCTTCCTGAGTAATGAATGTTGAAGGGAACTGAGCGATGTGGAGTAAACTGAGCCCTTTGGCAGGGTTGCTGATTATGCTATTTCAGATATAGATGGATCTTTCTTCCCGAGGAGCCACGCTACCATAGGCATCAATCTCTATAGGCTCTAAAGCACACCGGCCTTTTAGAGATGGCCTGAAGAAGCCTGGGAATGAATAATTTTGGGGACCGCACAACCTCACACACTTAGAAATTGGATGTGCCTTCAGGAGTCAAGTATCTAATTAGCAGATCTTTGGGCTCTTTAATTTAAGTGAAGAACTTTCCCCTGAGAGTAACTTCTGTCTTTGGGCTCTGTAAATTAAAACAATTACTCTGCTTTTAAGATGGCAAATCAACTTAATTTGTAAAAACAGATGGATTCACACATACATTTAAAAACTCTCTTCTTTTAGGGACAATCCAAAAGCAAACATTTTACATGCATTATAACCTACTTTTAATTTTTCTACTTTTATCTAGGCTAGAAATGAGGATAACTAGTGACTTTAAAAAGAAGGATGAAATAAAATAGACAAACTCCCACTTCTATAAACTTCTCTTTGTAGTGCTTTGTCACAATATGTAACAGAATATGTAAAAGAATATGTAACAATATTATCTTCTAAGTATAATATTTTTCCTACCTGGAACATTCTAAAAACTATACCTCTGGAGAACACAGCCAAAATCAACAAAACAAACAAACAAAAAAATTCAAAGTAGCTGAGAAGTGTATACTAGTAGTATCATTTCATTTATTGATACACTCATTCTTTCATCCATCAATAATAATTGTGTGCCCTACTATAGGCCAAGCATTCTGACAGACCCTGAACATAAAAATGATTAGCAAAAAAAGGGTCTCCATTGTCATGAAGTTTATAGTCAAATGCATAGGTGTTTCCTCTCAAGCTTATCTATATTTATTTTATACTAGAGTTTTGATTTATAAAATTTTCTATAAAAACATACCGTATTGGTAATACTTAAAAATAAGCCAAAATTATTTTTATGTAAAAAAGAATTTAAAGCAAGTTTAAAAATGTAGACCTAATTGTAGGATATGAAATTCAGCACTTAATAATTTTAAATACCATTGATATAAAAAGTACTAAGAAATAAAGGATTATACAAACAGGCCATGGCATTGGAACCCACAAAGCTCAAAGCCCAGGCCTGGGAAGGAGAGGAGGACCACAGAATTGGGATTCTAAATCTGCATAAACCCCAAGGAGAAGAGCCAGACAATGACTTCACACCTAGCGCTAACAAGTCTTGGATGAATTTTATATTAAATTGAAACCTGGCTCCCAGTTTACCTCATCTAGGTCTCCCACATGGAAGGCAAAATTTTCTGGCAGGGATGAAAGTAATAAATCAAACGCCCATCCAACTCATTTAAAACTAGTCTTTTGGTTCTGGCATATTGTGAAAATATTCATCCTTGAGAACTTCCAGAGATAAAGAGAGTACTGCTTGTCCTCACCCCACACCCCTCCCGTCTCTAGAATGCAGGTGGCAGTTCATTTGGCTCAGGATGCTAAATGGATGGTATAGCTGCCAACATCACTCCCAAAAAAAAAACAAGATATTAAGGGGAAAAGTAATAAACTGCAAAGCTAACCATTTTACATTTGGAATCAAAGACTGTACAACATTTACCTTCTCAATAGGAATAACTAGAAATACTAGACCAAAGGATAAGGTATCAAAATAAGCAATGCAATTTTGCTTAGATATTATAAACTTTCAGATGGTGTTTTACCAAAAGCCCTTTTCAAAGATCATTTAAAACAAACACAGACAAAAATAAACAAGCATTTCTTCTGCAAATGGAAGGATATGCCCTTGAAGAGCATTATATCACTTATTGTTCTTATTTGAGAATGATCCATCTGTATTTACAACTTTCCTACTCTCTGCCTTCTCAACTCAGCTTCTCCAGTCTTAATATTTCAATAAGGATAATCTGCTAATTAATGACCAGATCTTTTGTCCTTGAACAGAAAGGACCTTTTTAATCATCCTTCTGCAGCCACTTAAAGTACAATCAGCTCAAAACAAAACACTGTTTCAGCTGTGACTCCCTATTTGAGACTGGAAATTGTCCTCAAGTACAAACATGTCAAAAAGTATAAATATTCTGGTGACTTGGCCACACATTCAATTTTTATTGTAGAGAAGAATTACTTTAAATTTTAGCCAAATGTAATACTCAGACAGAACTGATCCTCCAAGGGAAGTGGTTTTGAGTATCACACTTAGTTGTTGGTATTAGTTTTGTTATGTTTTTATGTCATGTTTTATTGAGTTGAGAGAGAGAGAGAGAGAGAGAAACATCGATGAGAGAGATACATCAATAGTCTGCCTCCTGCATGCCCCTCACTGGGGCCCAAAACTGAGTCTGTGCCCTGACCTGGAATCAACCAGCAACCTCTCGGTGCACGGGGTCAGTGAACGGTGACTGGGCAAAATGGGAACCAACCAGCCAGGGTTCGTTGGTATTAGTTTTATGAGAAGTTTTCTGGGGTGCTACTTCATTGACCTGAATTAACCAACATCAAATTCCAGGCCATTTAATGACCTGGAGTTGAAATTAATGACATTCCAATGTATATTATTTTTGTCCTTCTATATGCAAACAAATACATGTAAGGCAAGAGTTACAGAGAACACGTCCCACATAATACATTTACAAAATATTGCAAGTCTTCAAATATGTGAAAAGCAGTTTGGCTTGCCAAGGCACTGGCTCTGGTTTCCAATAACAAATCCAATTTAGCTCAGTCTCCGGTGGCAAGTAGTCATGTAATTGAGTATAATTTGTCACAATTGACCATTCCGACTCAAGAACAATTTAAGATTGAGCTAGTATGAACATCTAAAAGCTCTTGTCACATTTCAGCTAATAATAGAAAAGATGTAACATGGCAACCTGCCCTCCCACAAAAGGTCTATTAAACTCTAATACTTTTCTGTATTTCCTTATTTACATTAAATATTTTAATTGTCAAAACATCATCCTTTGCATAAAGTTTTGATCCCTGTCCATAGAGGTAATATTCACATTTAAATCTTCAGTGTCACATGTCTGAAATTCAGCACTTACGTAACATCTTTCATCTGCAGATTTTTTTCTGAAGTGTTTGAAAACTTCTGACACCTGAGATACAGCAAAGAGAAACCAAATTATTTTATTTTGACAAGTTAGTTCCCTTCACATTGATATCATTTGACTACATAAAGCTGTTGATGCTAACATTTCCAAATGTATTAGACAGACTACATAGAAATGAAGGATTAAATAACATGTATCTCTTGATCAGAGAAGTAGACCATGATATTCACTGTACAGTTAATGGAGCTAACGAAACTAAAGAGGAACCTCTTGACGAGGACAATAACCCCTACAACACTGAGTGCATTATTAGATGTCATTAAATGTTAAGAAAAATAGCAGTAAGACTGCAGACAGTTTTTCCCAAATGATATGGTTGAGGCGTCCTTGCACCATGATTTTCTGCACTAGCAACAACCTCTTGGAATGCATGATTTGATAATATAAATGCAACAACAATAGTAATATTAATGGTAATAATAATAACAATGTGTTAGAATTCCTGACTTCTGTCAATGCACCAGACCCTATTTAAGCACTTAGTATAACATTCAATTAAAAAACAAACAAACAAACAGACAGACAAAAAAGAACTAAGCACAATTCTACAAGGCCAGTGCTACTATTTGGGATTTTATTGATGAGAGTAAGATTTGGAGAGAACTTGCAAGGATTCAAATCTAGATTTCTCCCATTCTAAATCTTGAGCTCCTAAATATTACATATTCTATTTTAAAATATTAAGGAATAATCATTTAGGACATCTTTCCATGTAAGTTCAAAGAATTTACAATTAATTAAATTCTACAATATTTTAAATAGCTAAAGCTTATAAAATTTTTACGAACATCCTTAACTAAAAATGCATATTATTTTCTCAAAATGCATATATAATACTTCTTTTCTCTCTTGTTGCTTTCATCTTCTACATATTTTGTTTAACAAGCAATATCACTCTTTTTTAGTCAGCAAAAATTCTGCTTTGCTAAATTAAAAGTTTTTCATAAAAGTGGTTAGGGTCTGAGAGCTTTTTATGACAATATAATACTTAACGTAATAAGAATACAATCCTTATCAGCCAGGGTTTTAACGCCTGACAAATTCTCACAAGTATTAGGACAAAGGCACGTGAATTGGCTCTTCTCTGACTAGGGGAAATGGGAATCTAAAAGCTTATTTCTCAAAAAAAAATTGTAAAAGAAACTGCATTTCATTAAATGGGAAACCTGGTGCTATTTGCTACATTTAGATAAATATGAATATGAGACTCTCATCTCTCCACAGTTTCATGTGTTACAGCACATCCTCATGATTTACAGGCAAATGAAAACATATGATGTGGAAAACAAAGTGAATGAGGACTAATCTTAAGAAACCATGTCAAACCTTGTTCCCTGATAACGTTCCCCAGCTTTACCCTCAGTCTCTATGAGGTCAGTAGCTTGGGCGTCAGGTGCAGAGGAACACATCGGATACATTTGAGAACCGTTGTCTTTTATGAGCCTCTAATTTTCATCTCTCTTAGAATAGCAACTATCGTTTTCTCCGTGTAACGGAATGAGAATGTGTGAATATAGCTCCAAACACATCTCAAAATAGATCCATTCTATCCCTCTTATGAGCAGCAGGGAAATTAAAATTAAAATCTTCATTAAGCTAGGATTGGCCAGATGATTTGCCCATGGAGCTCTTAATAATTTAAGGGGAATGCTACAGAATTAAACATAGTTACATATTTAATACCAAGGACTGAATGTACATTAAAACCATTACAAAATAAATTGCACATCGTGCATATATTAGGCAGCATTCTAATGGTGACTTCTTTGTAATAATTAATATACTTTTTTAGAAGCTGAATTTTAAGTGATGCTAGAAATGCAGTTCTTAAAGGAGATGTCGGATGAAAGGCACAAGAATTATAAGACAATGGAATGGGGAAGGTAAAAGAGAAGCTGCTTTGGGCCTCACTGTGTAAAATCGTTTTCTGCCACTTGCCTTATGTATTAAGATTATCTGTTAGTTATGTATTAAGGTTATCTTTAGACTCTTCCACTATCACAATTGGGTATTATGAAAGTGGCCATAGGTTCTGTTTTCTTTGAAACTATTATGATTTCTGTTAATTATGGGGTAAAGTTTTAGAAATGGCTCCCTCTATCTGATTTGGAAGATACCCCTGGGTATCACCAATTATAGGCTTATGGATTACAAATTCCTTGTGCCTCTAAGTTTCCCTTTTATAATTTCCACCCTTTATTTCTGTCTACTACAGTCTGGTTGACTTCTCAAAATATTTGAGGTAAAGGACCTTTCTTTTTCAATCTATATAGATACTTTTGTAAAACATAACAAAATGAATTATTAGAAAATGACAAGCTGCAATTTTTTCCACAAGGTTACATCTTCAATTAATGGGCTCATCCTTTCTTGATAAGCGGTGGAAACCTTATATTTGTATCATTCTGATGAAATGTTAACATTTATTTTTATCTTCTTTTCTCAAAATCCCATTCAAATGCCATCTAAGCCATGTGGAAAGTCTTCTGACTCATGGCCCCTTTTCATTGCTTCAATAGAACTTCTACAGTGGACTCAACTCCAGGACTTTTGTGCTTCTTTACTTGTTTATAACTGGTGGTGGCAAGAGAGCACCGTCAAGGTGAAGGCTTGAGTTTTAGTCCCAACTATGCTACTAATGAACTGTGTAACCTTGGCGAAGTCATTCCACTTTCTGGAAATAGAGATTTCACATTTGTGGGAAGAAAACGTTTAACTAAAGATCTTTTTGTTTCTTTTACATTTTTAAGATTTCATGTTTTCAAGAACATTTAGCTATTCATTATTCATTATATGTCATTTTCATGGGATGTTAATTAGGCTTTTTTATTATATGATCACTATACAAACCTGCACTATTTTTGGACTGTTCTGTTTTAAATGTTATAGTAGAGTTTATCTGCTCACTCCTGCGTTTTAGTGGCTTTGCCTACTTAATACAAAAAACAGGGTTTGCTCAATGTAGCAAAAAATATTATTGATTTTTGCTGACTTAGATGAACTATGATTCAGAGCCTCAAAATTTCTGTTTATATCAGTTTCAATTACAGAAACATTAAAATATAGTTTCTTGTGTAAGATAAAGTTCATTTCCATATCACATAAAAACAAGTCCACAGTTTTATGGTCCAGATCAATTCCAAGGAAAACAAATAATGTAGGCCCTTCCTATCTGTGGGCTCTACAATGCTTTAGTTGTGAAGATCCAGGGAAATGTTCACTCTCCTAATTAGTCTTTCTACCTCCTGTAAGAGAAGCATTTCCATTTTTTAAAATAATGGCTCCCTTTGAATTTGTACTTAGGTCTGGAGACTTGGTTAGGTTCAGGAAAACATATTTGTCAAAGAAAGTGCACTGGCAATGGTGCATACTTCATATTATTTCACATTAGGAGGCATATACTGTCAAGTTATTCTTTATTAGTAACTAGAGGCCGGATGCATGGAATTCGTGCAAGAGTAGGCCTTCCTTCCCCTGACTGCCGGCACCAGCTTCCCTCTGGCACCCGGGACCCGGGCTTCCCTGCAGCCCCGGTTTCATCCAAAAGGTCATCCAGAAGGACATACCGTCTAATTATCATATTACGCTTTTATTAGTATAGATCCGGGACCCGGGCTTCCCTTGCAGCCCCGGCTTAATCCAAAAGGTCATCCAGAAGGCCATACCGTCTAATTAGCATATTACGCTTTTATTAGTATAGATCAGCCGTGGGCAAACTATAGCTGGATCCAGCCTGTTTGAACTGAATAAAACTAAAAAAGAAAAGACCGTACCCTTTTATGTAATGATGTTTACTTTGAATTTATATTAGTTCACACAAACACTCCATCCATGCTTTTGTTCCGGCCCTCCGGTCCAGTTTAAGAACCCATTGTGGCCTTCGAGTCGAAAAGTTTGCCCACCCCTGGTATAGATGCTAAGTGAGGCCATTTAATTGAATTGGTAATATCCAAATTTCCCTATTGTAATGGTACATTGCTCTTATAGAATGTATAAGTGATCTGAATAGTATTAGTTGGCACCATGCTGATATTCTTGTTCCTCTACAACTTTTCACATAATGGTTATGGCATCCCATTTATGGTCTTTGGCTAAATACTCAGTTATTATATTGAGGGTCATAACAAGGCAATTGTATAATTTATCACTCCTTCTTCATTAATTAACTAGTATACTTTTGTAAAGATCAGTTCCTCTGACACAGTTAGGGGTTATAGGCTGTAAAAGAAAAATTTCACTGAACACAATTAAGCAGACAAGGAAGACTTTATTCAAGATTATTCCAGTAGGAACAAGACAGGAGAATATTTAGGGACTGGGTGAGTCAGTGAGAAGGTACAGAGCACTTAAGGTGGCTGGTGGAGAGGGGGGTGGCGGGGGGGACAGGGAGCATTCACTGTAATCATGTCATCTATGTTTGTTAATTTTAGTTAGCTTGTTAGTTGGTTAGTTAGTTAGTTAGTTCTCCTGCCCTCCCACAGAGACTTGGAGATAGATTAACTATCTTTGTTGATGAATATACTTCAAAGAAATGGCTCCCAGATCCTTGAGAGTAACATTCTTGGGCTGTAAAACTGACAAGAGGTGGGAAAAGATTTACATCTCACAGGGGCAGAGAAAGAATTTACAATTGAAAGTTTTCTAAAGTAAATGCTCTAAGAAAAGAGAGGTAAGTGATCTGTAACCAGGGGAAAAAACCTATCTAAAGTTTAGTCAGGCTGACCCAATGACTCCCCTGTACTTTCCCTAACAAACCTGGCTTCCATTTTCAAGGTCATTCCTTGGCCTGAAATGACTGCTGGGGGATAACCATTATGACCAACTGCCAGACAGCAGGAAGGAGGAATTTTAAAGAGGAGAAGAAAAGATGCCGGTTAACTGGTTTTCAATAAAGAGACTAAAAGCCAAACAATAACTTACTAACATGCAGTTGGCCTTCTCAAGCTACAAGGCAGATTGAGGAATATGGTGTTTTAGGTGAGCACATTCCTCCCTGGAAAAGTCAGGAATCTGTTACTACTTTTTAAAGGTAAAAATGGTTGTTGAGCAGGCAACTAAAAGTATCAAGCATCCTAGTAAACATAGATGGCACAGAAAATAGAAGCCCTAAGAATGCTAAGTTTTCAGTAAGTTGTTCTGCCTCAGATCTGTTACACATTATATCTTCCGTTTTAGTAGGAGTATGTCATAAGCCTAATGCTGAACATCTGTTTTCATCAAATCAACAGAAGAAGACATGAGAATAATATTTTTAAATTCTTAATTTTATTTAT
>NW_006296625.1:3733678-3777333 GCF_000327345.1 Myotis davidii | reverse complement strand
ACCAGCATTCAATTGAAATTAGTATTCTAAGTTTTTTTCACTTGGCACAGTTTCTTCATCTGATATAAAAATAGTTCATGGGTACCTTTAAACTTTCTATATAATCTCTAACCATCTCAATGAAGAGAAAAGCAGGAACTCACCTGGATTCATAATCATTATGCATACACATTTGTTTCCAGGATTGTGTTTCTCTAACTACATTTTTAATTCTAATCTGATAGTATTATTAGAATACTATAGATATAATCCATATTGACCATTTTTTATTCTATCTCTGAAACACTGAGCCAAAAATATATAAACATAAATATATTTAAATTTCTCTAAATAAAAACTCCACCTAGTATTATTACTCTTTAAATGTTCAAACAAATTTTGATCTTAAATCACCACTAAGTGCATAGTTTTAAGAAAAGCTGACCTTGCCTACTTGTTAAAAGATGTTATTTTAATCAATATATGGTTCCTTTTACCAACATTTATAATACATCATAACTACGTAAATCAAAAGTTCGTTAAATCTCTATTAAATACCCAATATTGAGTTAGGGCTGAGAATACACAATTATATGTAATATGCAACCATTGCACAGTTAGGGGACAGAGATTTGTATACAACAATTAAATACCATTTGAAAGATATGTTTGATAGGATTGTTATCTAATACAAGCATCTTTACTATATAGGGTCTTCACACATTAAACAAAGAGTGATCAGGAACTGTCATCTTGTGTATACTTGTCTGAAAATACTTAGTGTATTTTTTTAAATATAAAAAAGTCCTGTGCAAGAAAATTAGTCATTTTATTGTATCGTCCCTAAGTAAAGTATTCAATTTAAAAGCTTCTGTATGTCAGTGATCTCAAAAGAAGCAAAGAAAACTCTTTTACATTGCATTTCAAAACAGAAATTTGCATTCTATTCTAAAATGTACTTTTAATTGTTGAAATTCACCTTTTTAAAATAGAAAGTATGTATCCATTTATAATGAACACACTTAAAAAAAGTGCTTTGATAATTCTTTTTTTAAAGGTTTCACCTACGTTAATGTAGGTCACATTGCTCTTAAGGATGCAATTTTATATAATAATGAACAGTAAGAACCATCAAGTACATTAGGATAAGAGTTCAATCAGGACTTCCCAAGCTGCAAATAAGACTTAGAACTTTCAAAAGGCGTTATTTACTTTTATTTTTCTTGAAAGCTAACACTAAGATTTCTTTTAAACACTAAGATTAATAATGAGACTTCAACTTTCAGAGCTTTCTGGATCAACTAGACAAAATGGAGATAGGTCAGAGTTCCAATTAGAGGGGTGAATTCTAATCCATACCACAGTGAATTCCATAAATTAAGCTATTACACTTGATTACTTTTATCTGCAGTTTGAACACATATGGGCCTGAAATTAAAATTTTCAAATTGTTTTTCTGGTTAAGAAAAGGGGAGGTTGACTACTATCACATGTTAACCAGATAGAATTTATTAATGACTATCAACAGAAGTACTCTGGGACTAGAGACAGACAGCGTTCATACCTGGTTGGGGGAGGGGAGAGAATGGTACCTTCTAGAGCAGCCAGTTACTCAGCTCAGCAGATGCCACTCAAGACTCATTCTCTTTCCTGCTCACGAATACTGTTCCTTCTCATACATACACAATTATCTCACCTTCACCCTAGAGCTGACAATAACAATTTCTTTTTTTTAATATATTTTATTGATTTTTTACAGAGAGGAAGGGAGGATAGACAATTAGAAACATCTATGAGAGAGAAACATCAATCAGCTGCCTCCTGAACACCCCCTACTGGGATGTGCCTGCAACCAAGGTACATGCCCTTGACCGGAATCGAACCCGGGACCCTTCAGTCCACAGGCCGACGCTCTATCCACTGAGCCAAACCGGTCAGGGCAATAACAATTCCTTGGGGAATTTTCAGAAAAGAAAAATCTTCCATTTGTTAAGTGTCACCTTTTTATTCAGGCAATATGCACTGGTACTTCCTATACATTATTCCATTTAAACTGAACAACGCTACATTGCAAAGATGGGGAAATTGGGCCTCCCTATGACAAACCAAGAATTTCAACCCAGGTCTGTCTAAGGTCAAAGTCTGTGCTCTGTCCATCCTGTGGCCCTGGATGTATAAGAATACTTGAGACTAGATCTAATGGAGATAGATCAGTAGACATGGCAGGGGTTGCTTGCCTTTTACTACAGTGCAGTGGAATCTGTCATATCCGCTGTTCTAGGTGTAGCTTGCCAGATTGTAAACTTAATGTGATCCAAACATATTCAATCTTTCCTTCACTTAGCTTAGAAACAGAAACCTCTGTTTATTACTGCAGAGCTACCAGAAGCATGTATGAAATGTTTGGGTTTTAAGCACTTTTATAAAAAAGATATACTTTGCCCTGACAATGTGGCTCAGTGGTTGAGCATTGACCTATGAACCAGGAGGTCACAGTTCAATTCCTGGTCAGGACACATGACAGGGTGGCAGGCTCGATCCCCCGTGTGGGGAGTATAGGAGGCAGCCAATCAATGATTCTCTCTCATCATTGATATTGCTATCTCTCTCTCCCTCTCCCTTCCTCTCTCTGAAATCAATAAAAAAATATATTTTTATAAAGATATGATACTTTGTCTAAGTCAGAGCTATCTAAAGTCTTACCAGAAGAATATCCACAGGGGTAATATATATTATCATCTGACAAGCATAAACGATTTCCTGGAAATATGTTTTACAGTAATTCTGCATTTCTTTCCTTGTAATAATGCCTCTGAGAGCCAGAAGTAGTATAGGCTAAATAATTTTGAAATGTGAGTAATGGAGGAAAATATATAATGTAGTTCAAGAAAAATATATGGGTGTGGTTCTGACAGAAAATAATTCAACAACTTGTAATACTGTGTGAGAACAATAAATACTCAGGTTGTACTTGTGAGTTGAAGTCTCTGCATGAATAACTTCAAATTATACTGACTGCATAAATTTTACTTTTGAACTCTGGTTCTTGTGACTTTCAAGTGATGAAAATTATGTGTATTCACCTAGGACTCAAGAAACAAAGAATAGTGAACTACTTACAGCCCACAGAGCTCCAATAAAGAATGAGCCCTTTGGTGTACCTGGTCTCACTCAGACAGTTCACAGTGCCTTGCACACAATAAATTATAAATTAAAAAAAAAAAGTCAGGTTAAGGCAGAGCTAAAATTTCACTAAAACTTATAAGCATGTGAAATAGTTATACTTTATAACCAAATTCTAAAATTGAGATAAATATTATAAAATAAAAATGAAGATATTTATACAGTTTACATTAATATGTAATGTTATATGCATAATGTACTTGGAGTTTTGTGTTTATAACTACCTCGTTAGATTCTACAAAAGTATGTGTAGCAGGCACCATTTTTATACTACCACCATCGCCTCCTCTACAGTGACGGAAAGAACACTCACAGAGGTTCCTTTACTCAACCAGGTTTGCAGAACTAGAGCGAGTAGTAGTGAAGCCAGCGTTCATCCGACCCAAAGTATATGCAGTTGATTTGCTCCATGAGGGGATATAGATATCCCAAATTTGACCAATTATTACCCTTAGTCTCAATAAGGGCCTCAAATAAGAATGTTCTGGCCAGGGACTCATGGGTTGTCTTCTTAACCCCAGCTTTCTAAACAACTCTGTCAACGGCTGCCTTCTAGATACAGCTGCTGAGAAGGTAAGTTCCGGTGCTACCTCCAGCTTGCATGGAAATGTGTCAGCACTGTTAACTACAGGGCTTCTCTCAGCCCCAGGCTGCTCCAGCATCACATTCAAGCACAGGGGTGTCATTTGCTTTTCTTTCCAGATTCTGTGAGCTACTCAAACTTTTTTGAAAACTAAAGCGACTAACAGTCTGTTTTCTGAGACAAAGCGGATTCATTGCAATAGACCACACAGAATAAAAGTATAATATAGTAACTCATATGAGTGAAATCAAGTCAAATTTCTAAAGGTTCTTTACAGAGTCCCAATATGACTATTTCTGCAAACATGGCCCAGATCAAAAAAAAAAAAAAAAAGTTGGTCTTATGTTGATTAGGGGGCAATCTGGCCAAAACCACTAAAAAGAAGCCTTCAAAATATATTTTTTATAAAAGCCTGATTCTTATTGTTCACTTTATAGTCTCATTACTCAAAACATCCCTGACAGCTACCACAGTGGAAAGCTGTGAGTAGGTTGTAAAATCTCCCTCCAGTGTGAGGTGCAAGAAAGAATCGGAGCTTGAGGGGCTCTGTACATAGGACCACATTTTGGAAATAAAGAAAGGTCAGAATCCCACAGCGATGGATGCTGGCAACAGGTTGGGGCCACTGTATCAACTGCAGTATCAACTGCAGCAGGTCTCAAACCAACGAGGAAGCAGGCAGCTAGCTAAGGAGAGTGCTTGTGGTGGAGGCAAGTGGGAGAGGGGAGGCAAGATGCTATAAGAAGTAAGGGAGGGAAGGAACGAGGGAGGGAGGAGGGAGGGAGGAGGGAAGGAGGGAAGGAGGAAGGGAGGAGGGGGAAGGGAGGAGGGAGGCAGGGAGGGAGGAAAGAGGTTTCAAGCTAGATCAAGGATGGGCCACTTTGCAGTTAACAGCCTCTCATGCTGGGAAATAGAAACGTTCCTGGCTTGTGGGGAGAACTTACCTTCTAGAGCCAAGGGCAAGGGTGTCAGCGTGCCCCAGTTGAGGCCATTTGGGCAACCCGGGGAAGCAGCTTGGACTGTGTAGATGGCAAGTGGGATCAAGGAAAGGGGGGAAGGATTGAAGAGGCGTTGTGACAGGAAAGGGGAAGACAGCATTTGGATAAAGGGAGCCTAGGAAAGGAATGAGTCTCGGCTTGAAGACACACATGCTCTGGCTTTGAGTCTGTACAGCACTTCACACCAAGGGGCCTGCAAAGAGAAAAGCTTGTGGTTGTAGCATGAAAATCCACACGTGGATCCCGAGAGCAGAACGTTGGTAGGCGCTAAGCAGTCTTATTCTAATTACCTGTGAACAGCAACCACAAAAAGCCATCACAAAAGCCAGTGTTTCTTTGGACTAACAACTCTCCTTTCTGTTGTGTTAGGAGCCTCACAGGACAGATTCCGTTTGAAATGCAAATCATGTCATGCTCTTGAGTGGGCATTGTGGGGAAATGACTGCAGTGGCCGGGACAAGCCATCAGCAAAAGCATTTTGGAACACGTCAAATTTTCCATGAATATTACTACCATCATTACTGTCCTCGGCGGCTGGTGATAAAGAATTCTGACGTCTGGCCAAGAAGTCAAAAAGGAAAACCAGGATCCAGCATCACAGAATGACTGTGGCCTTTGAGAATAGGGATCAGTGATGAAACTTCCATCATCTGTGCGTGGTCCAAAGGGCCAGGGCTTCTCTTTTTTTAGCCAAGGCTTTGTTTCAAAATAATCATTTGAGTCAGTTTCACAAACAGTTGGGACCCAAAACAAAGGCCTCAAATGCAAATCCCGGTCTCACTGTCTGCAGGAAGGTGGCTCCTGTTTCCATCCACAGCGGGCCCAGCGCCCCGAGCTGCAGTCGGGACCCACCCAGCTCCCTGAGCAGGGTTGCGTGGAAGTAAAAGGGAAAATATTGAATCAGGTGACTTTGTCAGAGAACTATAAAAATGGATTTAAAAACTAATATATGTGTCTACCTTTTTTATTTCAAGAGATAAGTGCTTTAGAATGCTTTCTTCTCAGATGCATCCAGGACTCTGTATATAGATTCCTTGAATTTCCAAATAGAGACAAATTAGTTCCTGGAACAATTTGTGGGCAAGTTGTTTACTGAAATTCAGCTTGAGACGCATATTTCCAGCTTCACGCTCCCCGCAGTGATGGCTGAAAAGTGTGTGTGTGTGTGTGTGTGTGTGTGTGTGAGATATACTGGGGAAGATGTTGTTAGAAAAGGCAGAGACTGCTGAAATATCTTCCAAATCTGTGTCACAGGTACCAAAGGCTTATTGTTGGCCGTGGTTTCCTTCCCTCTGGCTAATGGTTAATATAGGACATAAGGTAATAAAAATCCTGGGCTGCATTGAAGAATATACAGAGACATATTTAGGGGAGGAGACAACTTAATTGGCCATTTTAATTGACAGAGCAACAGGAATTGTTCAAGATGACACAGAAGATGGCATGCAGAAAGAGAAGTCCTTGCTACTTATTAGCTGTGCCTGAGTTGGTGTTTTGACTCTCATTATAATGATGCAAGTATTTGCCAACCTCCAGAAGACAGAAAAGCAATATATCTGGGAGATTTCTTTACAATAAAAATAAAATGATAATAGCTGCATCATGTTCAGGAATAGTATGTGCTATACACTGTGTTAGGCACTTAGTTTGTTCTCAAAATTAGCCTGTGAGATAGGTATTAGTAGTCCCATTTATTCATGATGAGTTGAGATAAATTGTCACAAATACCTACTGGGGAGATACCATGGCTCCAGAGAAAACTGGGGTTCACTAAAGTCCCAGGATTTGCTTAGAGTCAAGGTTAGTAATTTATGAAACTGAACCGTGTCCCCCAGGACACTTTACTTCAAGTGTGTTCATAAATGCCACGAATGCTCAGCGCTCCACACCAATCAAATGAAAGTCTAAATAATCACCCAATATATTTTGTTTTCTAGAAAGACTTTGAATTCCAGATAATTTCACTTGTTTCACCAAATGTAAGATTTTTTTCCAAAGAAACAGAGTGTGTTTAACAAACTTAGATTTAGGTTTGTATGCAGTTCAAAGGCATTCTAAACATAGGTACTGCCCTCAACTCTTGGAAATAGCAACGGTTATTGTAATGTTAGTGAGATCATAAAAAAAAAGGGTTATCTATGGAGGACCTATGATGTGGCAAGTAATAAATACAATGTCATTAAAGCCTGACAACCACTATATAAATTGTTATTCTCATTCTTCATGGAAAGGGAAGTTACCAATCCCTATCAGACATCAGCAGTTCTCATGCTCTAGGGAACACCAATCCCCCCTGGGGGGCTTGTTGGAAAATAGGTTGCTGTGCTCTGCTCTGGCTGGTTCTGATTCAGGACGTTATACTAGGGCCTGAGAATCTGTATGATTTAAGTTCCCTGGTGATGTTGCAGGTCCAGGGGCCCAATGGTGAAACCCACTGATTTTCCTCCCATAAACAAGAGAGCGAGAAATCAAACCCAGGTTTGCCTGACTTAAAAAATCATGCTATTTCATTATCCCACATGGATTTTACTATGAAGACTTTGAACTAAAATGTTTTCAATCTTAATTTTTGCCTTTGATATTTATATACAGATTAATAAAACAAGGGCTAAGAATATCACACTGGAATTGTAAGAAATAGAGAATTAAACTGAATGAATCACCTCTCGGTGAGCATTATATTAGCTACCACCTGCTCACCTGACCTATTCTATTTCACAGAACAATATTTTAAAGCTAAAAGTTACCTTAGGCCCCATTCAGTTAAACTCCGTTTTATAGATGACTGATTTAAAACCCATAAACGTTTTCTTAAGATGCTTCAGTGGTCCCCCCTTACTACACCATTCAAATACTCACGCTTCTAGAAAGTTTAACCTCTTCTTTCCTCTACCACTCTGTAGAGTCTACCACTTCCTTCCTGTGCTGTGATCGTCTTATCCGGCGATAAGCACAACAGTAGAAGGCTTTCCTGATTAACATTACCGCCCATCTCTTAACTTACTGGTTTTCAATTAACATGTCTCCTGTATCCACTTTAAAAATGTGTGTGTAATGAAATGAGCTTTCACTTCACTTTGTTTTTCTCTCTTTACTGTTGCACCATTTCCACCACCATGGTTTGCTTACTCCTAAAACGTAGTTGTTAGTAAATACTTTTCCCCATTTTTTAGTATGTCATTTAAAAAGTGAGCATAGACCTATAAACCAGGAGGTCACAGTTCAATTCCCAGTCAGGGCACAAGCCTGGATTGTGGGCTTGATCCCCAGTCGGGGGGGAGGGGAGAGGTGTTGGAGGCGGCTGATCAATGATTCTCTCTCATAATTGATGTTTCTCTCTCTCTCCCTTTCCCTTCCGCTCTAAAATCAATAAAAATATCTTTAAATAAATAAAAAGTGAGAATTATTTTTATTATGATTGTTCTTAATGATATTTAAGGTATCAAAAAGTATTGTATACAGCATAGGAAATAGAATCTATAATACTGGAATAACCATGTGTGGTTCCAGGTGGGTGCTGGAAATATCAGGGAGAACACTTTGCAAAGCATATGACTGTCTGACCACTATGCTGTACACCTTAAACTAATACAAAATAATGCTGAATGTATGACTATTAGCTGTAATTGAAAACATGTTAATTAAAAATATTTTTAAAATAAACAGAAAGTATTTTAAACATGTAAAATAGGAATGTGTAAGATTTCATTTAAAGTCTTCTATGCCTCTTATTTTTCACATATGTCCATTTTCCATTTTTGTAGAGAATAGGATTAGAAATCAGTCCATTTTGTCAGAAAAAAAAATTATTTGGAGGAAGTACAATGACAGAGTAGGTTACAGACATAACCTGAAATTCCTATAATAACAATCTTTTACTGCTTTAGGCTAATTCAAAAGAAATATGACGTTTAGATCACATAGACTAGAGAAAAGCCTTCACCAAACTACTGCAGTGAAGTCAGCAGAAAAGAGCACCCCGCAGATGCTTCTTCTGAATCAATGCAAAAGCGAATATGAAAGCGCACAGTGGGCGAGTGGAGGAGTGGCTGAATCACAGAGCTCTGATACTCCTAACATCTTCTGTATAATAGGTGCTCAAAAATAGTCCAAACCCCTTTCTTAAAAACGTCTAGCCCAGCTGGTATTGCTCAGTGGCTAAGCATCAACCTATGAACCAGGGGGTCAAGGTTGGATTCCTGATGCCAGGGTTGCAGGCTCGATCCCTGGTGGCAGGTGTGCGGGAGGCAGCCAATCAATGATTCTTTCTCACCATTGATGTTTCTATCTCTCTCCCTCTCCCTTCCTCTCTCTGAAATTAATTTTTTTAAAAGGTCTACACCAGAGGTGTTTTACAACCCAGATGATCAGCGCTTTCGTAGGGTTAACATTAAAACATGCAACACCATCCCTGAGAAGTAGGGATGCATTTCAAAAATAACTACAGTGCAACAATAATCATAAGAACCCTTTAAAGGATTCTTCTCACATGCCAAGCACATTGCAAAATTTCCTATATCTAACCTTGGGAAAAACCCTGAAAGGCAGACATAAGCATATTCATGATGCAGATGCAAAAAGAGGCTCAGAGAGTTAGGATGACCCATACAGTCACAGATCTGACTCTTTGATGCCAAACCATTCTATTCATGTAAATTGTTATATCCTCTAACTGCAGTTAAAACAAACATCTATATTTCAATGGCAATGGGACACTTTTTAAAGAATGATTTTTTTTATCTTTATTGTTGAAAGTATTACAAGAGAGCCCACTGCATGGGAGAACATATTTGCCAATGTTACATCCTACAGGGGTTTAATCCCCAAAATTTATAGGGAACTCATACAACTTAACAAAAGGAAGATAAGTCAAGCAAAAAAATGGGCAAAGGATCTAAATAGACACTTTTCAAAAGTGGACATACAGAAGGCCAAGAGACATATGAAAACAAGCTCAAAGTCACTATAATCATCTGAGAAATGCAAATCAAATGACAATGAGGTATCATTTTACACCTATCAGAATGGCCATTATCAATAAATCAACAAATGACAAGCACTGGCAAGGATGTGAAGCAAAAGGAACCCTCGTGCACTGCTGGTGGGAACGCAGACTGGTGCAGCCACTGTGGAAGACATACATTATGGAGTTTCCTCAAAAAATTAAAAATGGAACTCCCATTAGACCAGTAATCCCACTTCTAGGAATATATCCCAAGAAATCAGAAACACCAATCAGAAAGGATATATGCACCCCTATGTTCATAGCAGCACAATTCACCATAGCTAAGATCTGGAAACAGCCTAAGTGCCCATCTGCCGATGAGTGGATTAAAAAACTGTGGTATCGCCCTAACCGGTTTGGCTCAGTGGATAGAGCATCGACTTGCAGACTCAAGGGTCCCAGGTTCAATTCCGGTCAAGGGCATGTACCTTGGTTGCAGGCACATCCCCAGTAGGGGGTGTGCAGGAGGCAGCTGATTGATGTTTCTCTCTCATCAATGTTTCTAACTCTCTATCCCTCTCCCTTCCTCTCTGTAAAAAAAAATCAATAAAATACATTAAAAAAAAAAACTGGTACATCTACACAATGGAATATTATGCTGCTGCAAAAAAGAAGGAACTCTTGCCATTTGCAACAGCATAGATGGAACTGGAGAGCATTGTGCTAAGTGAAATAAGCCAGTCAATGAAAGAAAAATACCACATGATCTCCCTCATTTATGGATAATAAAGACCATTATAAGCAGATGAACTAAAATAGATCCAGAGACATCAAACAGACTGACAAGCCTCGGAGGGAAGGCAGAGGAGGGTGTGTGTGGAGAGGGAGGGGAGCGTGGGGGGTAAGAGATCAACCAAAGGACTTATATGCATGCATATAAGCATAACCAATGGACACAGACAATAGGGGGGTGGGGACATGTACTGGGGGAGGGGGAAGCGGCCGGGGATAGGTCAATGGGGAAAAAGACATATAAAATACTTTCAACAATAAAGATTTTTTTAAAAAAAGAAAGTATTACAGATGTCCCCCCTTTTTCCCCATTGACCCCTTTAAGCCCGCACCTGCCCCTGCCCCCGCCCCAGGCCTTCATCATACTATTGTCTGTGTCCATGGGTTATGCATATACGCATACAAGTTTAAAGAATATTCTTAAGAAATTAATTATTCTTCCCTAGAACTTCTGAGATAAATGAAGAGTTTCCCTATTTTCCATCTAGTAGAAAGCTAAATTGAAGCATGTCTAGGCATATGCTGCCTCCCCAAAATTTAAAAAGATAGAATATTTCTGTAGTATACTACATGACCAAGTTGCTATTCTGAGAGAACCAAAAAAAACAACAACAACAAAACAAAACTCTGAAAAGGGCTTCTCTACCTTTTATTAGCTGTCAGAAAGCCTCCCCACTCCCTTGCAAGCCATAACTTTCCAAAGCAAAATAAAATCCACAACAATAAAATCTTTATTTCAAATGCTGTTTTCTCAATTAAATATTAAAATGTCTCAGAGATATCAACTCTTGTGATCAAAGTCACTCTCCCAGATTGTTTTGTTCACCCTCGAACTGTGGCATAAAATCCTTCTAAATTTAGAAATACAGACTTTCTTCTGAGTTCAAGTTCAAAATAATTAGCAAGATGGAAAAAATATATTCCCGCCTCCTTTAAGAAGCAGCTGAAAAGAGCTAAGCTGCTGGTGGACAGCTCAGTGTGGAAGCTGGGCTCTACAGTGAGTGGAGAAGCTCCTGTGAGCCTGGTTGTGTTTGCCCCTCCGGGTACAATGCGGTGGAAATAAATTAAAACATTAGAATTAATTCGACAGTGTCAACTGAGGGTAGTAGGGAGCAATATCAATGCCTAGAGCTGGAAGGAACCATGGAAGGTGATGATTTATCCGAAAGGCCTGTCTTTTATGGCTCTCAGGAAGGAGAATGAAATGGAAAGAATGTGATTTGGGAGCCAGGGGGAATGGGCTCAAGTTCTGTCTTTACCACTTAAAGCTGCTTGACCTTGAAACACAACTAACCTGAGCCTCAGCTGCCTGATCTATAAAGCAGCAGTAATGATTCTGACATTACAGGGCTGTTTTAAGGGTCAGAGATGCATTACTTCAAATGCCTGGCATAATAAATACTCAAAGGACCAAGAAATTTTCATTGAAAGAGTTCGTGGCTCATACAATATTAGGCAACTCTGATTAGCACCAAAGCCGGAACCAGAGCACAGAAAGAAATACTCAGTGAAATTATTAGAAGCAGGCTCGGCTTGCCCTCATGATGCTTACTCAGGCTTAACTTTGTTTTATTTAACTCTTGTTCTCTAGCTTTTTGTTGATATTTTCCTTATTTGTTTGTTATTTCTAGATTAAAGACAAATGAAGTTAGGAGAGAGAGAGAGAGAGAGAAACTTCCCTTGAAATTACTGAAGATGCTTGACTGGCAAGATGAGAGTCCTGGCTACCCCAATGACAGTAAGACCCAGGGCCAGCGGTGGGCAGGTCCAGGACACAGTGAATGCCCCATATTGCCTGGGAGACATGAAGATCCCATGGCAACACCTTGGACACAGATTCTGTGCAAAGTGGCTCTTCCTCTGGGTCGATGGTGAGGACAGTGTAGCATCAACCTCTTGCTAACTAGGCTGCCAAACATCATCTCATAACTGAATTTGGAATTAAGAATTCTCAGAGACACTTCAGCCAGGAGTCTGAAGTCCCACCTTTGCTGCAGGCTGGGCTCATCAGGGGCCCGCCCATCCACGGTCACACAACGCCCAGCCCCAGGACACGGGGGCCAAGGCTCTGGGACAGCTGTCTGCGCTGAGTGGCAATCAAGACTCAGTCAGTCATTTCAAAATTGTGCCTCTGCTTTGGCTTTAACTTGTTTACATTATTTTTATTCAGTATTGACTGGATACAAAAGAATGTAAGATGCACGTGAATTATGAAGAAAAGTGGCATGGATACTTGTGTACCTTCTACCTCCTTTCTGCAAGAGGATAATAGGATTACATTGGAGGATCCACTTCCTCCTGTCCCTCCCCAATCCCATTGTCAAATCAACTGTGCAATGTGGAAATAACCCCCTCTATGTCACAATGTGTCATCTTTTTATGCATTATCGTCCGTTTGCTAATACATTATCCTGAGGATGTTTGCATTGCTAATCATAAATTAGAGTGGCCTGTGATCGTCCTTCTTTGTGCAGTTACTTTTCACATCAAGGCAACCTCCTCATAAAATGAGTTGAGCGCTTTTTTTGTCTGTGTTCTGCAACAGTTGTTGGAATTCTGAAACTATTTCTTACATGCTGGCTAACCTCATAGTTCATAGGTAAGAACTCTCTGGTCCTAAAATTTTTAATGAGGGAATGTTTTTAATTGTTCTTCTAATTTCTTTTGTAGATATGTGACTATTAAGACTTTCCCTTCAGTCTTTTTTTAAAGATTTTTTTCTATAAATTTGTCCTCTTATTAAAACTTTCAAATTAACTGGCATAATGCCACTCATATTATTCTATTGTTTTTAAAATCTCAGGAACTTCTATAATTTCCCCTTTTTATTCCTAATATTGCTTTATTTGTGCCTCCACACTTTTGCATGATTAATTTTTTACAGAGATTTATCAATTTTATTAGTCTTTGCAAGTGATACTTTTGGCTTGGTTAATCTACTGTATTAAATGTTTGTTTTTTACTTCATTAATTTACTCTCTTTATCACTTCCTTCCTTTTACCTTCTTTGTGCTGATCCTATTGTGGTGTGCTGATCCTATTGAATTAGCAGTCTAGTTTATTAATTTTGAGACTTCCTTCTTTTACAATATAAACATTAAAATATCACTTTACCTAAATCACCAAAATTTTAATTTGCAGATTATTATTTATTTCAAGATAGTCTCTATTTTATGTTGATGATTCTTTAATTTATAAGTCATTTAAGAATGTCTTTAAATTTGCAAAGATATAGCATTTTTCTAATTATTTTTTGTACTCATTTATATATGAGTTTATTAAGTTATAAGTTAATTACATGGCAGTCAGAGAATAAAATGGATAAGAAATCCACCCATTGAAACTTGTTCTGTGGCCCACTATGTTTTATATTTAAAGATATTTCTTGTAAACCCAGGAGAATATGTTTTCTGCAGTTGTGGCTTCAAGCTTTCCAATTATGTTATTCAAATATTCTATATCATTGATATATGTGTGTCCTTATTCTGTCAGTCATTAAAATGTGCATGTTTAAAATCTCTCACAATGATATTGTTTTGCTAATTTTCTTTGTATTTGGTTAATTTGGGCTTTATATAGTCTTCAGGCTATGTAGTAGGTGCATAGAAGACTAATTATATCTCCTTGGTCATTTGAACTTTTTATCAATATGAAATGGATTTTTTATCCCTAGTAATACTTCATACTTTAAATTCTATTTTAAGAGAAGGATCTCTTACCATTTGAGACAGCATGGATGGAACTGCAGAGTAATATGCTCAGCAAAATAAGCCAGTGACATCTCTAATACTTTCAACAATAAAGATAAATCTAAAAGAAGAAGAAGAAACCAACATGTAATTGATTGAATACTATATATAAGCAATGGCTAAGCCTCCCTTCAGGGAGGCAGAGCTTTGGATATGAATTCCCTGTCTCCTTTACTTGCTTGGGATAAATAAATAAATGAATGAACAAATAAATAAATGAATAAATAAATGCAGAGAAGGAAGTGAGTGGCTAGACTGATGAATCTCAGAGGGAAGGCAGAGGTGAGGGTAGATAGGGAGGGATTTATTGGGGAATTTATATGCATATATGGATAGCCCAACCCTATGGAAGCAGGAATTAAAACAGTGCCAGGCACAAAGAAAATGCTCAATCAACAGACAGTGGTGTGGTGAAGGGCTGGGGTAGTGGTGGTAGTGGAGGGGGTCAATTGGAAAAAAAATGGGGACATCTGTAATACTTTCAACAATAAAGATAAATCTAAAAGAAGAAGAAGAAACCAACATGTAATTGATTGAATACTATATATAAGCAATGGCTAAGCCTCCCTTCAGGGAGGCAGAGCTTTGGATATGAATTCCCTGTCTCCTTTACTTGCTTGGGATAAATAAATAAATGAATGAACAAATAAATAAATGAATAAATAAATGCAGAGAAGGAAGTGAGTGGTCATATACATGTAACAAATTGACCAGGACTTGACCATGGTTCAATCTGGATTGATGGATATATGATTATTCTGTGTACTTTAGTATATGTTAGACTTTCTCACAACACAATGTGTTTTTTTTTCAAAAGCTTATATAAATAGCTTCATGTTTTCAGCTTTTTCTGATAAATATAACATATCTTTTTTAAAATTCTATTTTAATGAAGATAACATAACAATTTCAACAGTCTGTTGGTATTTTTCCAGCATTTTTATATTCTTCGATTTTCAAACTGTGTCCTAATGTGACAGATGGGTCACTTATAAACTCAGTGTAGCAAAAAGAAAGTAAGCCCTGGCCAGGTAGCTCAGTTGGTTAGAGCATTGTCCTGATACGCCAAGGTTGTGGGTTCAATCCCCAGTCAAGGCACATGCAGGAATCAACTGGCGGTGCATGAATGGGTGGAACAGCAGGTCAGTGTTGCTCCCTCTCTCCCTTCCTCTTTGTCTGTAAATTAATAAATAAAGAAAAAGAAATTAAAACTACCCAGTGCCAAGTAAATTTGTACTTTATTCAGGGATAGAATTCTACATTTAATCCATAAGTCACACAAATGTAAAATATTATTGATCACTTCACTAAATTCTACTGGGAAAATAAAATAAAAGAAAAGAAAAATAAAAAAAAATTCTACTGGGGATTTGCTCATCGATTGGAATATATGTATACACACACACACACCTGACTATATGTGTATACACTAGAATTTTACATTTTAAAAGTTTAAAGAATGTAAGATGCAACTCTAATGTGTTCTTTAAATTTTAATATTTGCTATAAAATTCACTGAGTCAAAAAATGTACTGAATCTGTTAAGTTTTCAGCATACTTTCGTTATTATTCATATCAATTTAATATGAAAAAGGAAGCTTTGTTACTCTGGTATGATGACTATAATCCTTAGGCTTTCAATCACAACCAGTGATTGGATACTGCCTGGGAGAAATGTAAAATCTCCTTATAAATCCAAGCAGAAACACTTTACAAATAATGAATATTTTTAGTAAAAGAAGAACACTGTGTTTAAGTTCATCTTGGTTGTTTCCAGTGAAGCACATTGGCCAGGTGGCAATAACATGTTTCTTTAGAACATTATTAATAACTGATAGGAAGAAGAAAATACAAATGCAAGTTTACTCTAGTTCATTCAGAGCTGACTAATTTAGAATTTATCATACAAAAAACCTGTCAGAACTCTTAGAAACCAAACATCTATATGGAATTCCAATAAACAGAATTACTTTCCTATGCTCTCCTCAAAGGAGAAGGAGACAAAGGAAAAAATAATAATATAAGAGGAATTTCATTTAACTTATAGGAGACCTGCAACCCAATTTTTATGAAGTCTGTAATTACAGACCTTTACAAAATAAATCCTTTAAAAAAAAAAAAAAAGGCCATTTCAAGGGCCTAGATGTTCCACCATTTGTAAGATTGTATTATACCCAGTTTCCAAGGTATGAGATTTAGTAGAGGAACTGATGGCTGTGTAGCCAAATTGTATAGCTAGTAAAAGGCACTGGCATTGTAATTGTACTAATATTTTCATTAGGTCAAGTTACTAGTTTCCTAGTAGTAGAACCCATGAGAAAACTGGCTAGTTGTGCTTAAATAGTAGGTACTTGGCAGAGCTGGAGCTCAACACAAATTTCTTTATCTAAAAGCTGATATTTTCTTAGCCGTTTTACAACTACCTCTCTAATGTAAATACAGGAAAACAATAAAACTAAATTATTGCTAACTTACTCTAAGCTATTATCCAGGACTGAGAAAGTACAATCAAATTCAGAAAAAGCTTTTATGAGGATACAAAAATAAAACCTGTAATGCTCTTCCACTTTTGGAATTCTCTAAGTTGAAAACTCGATTTTCATTATTTCACACTTAAAACTCAGCTAAAGAATATCCTGCTCATTTAACTACTTGCCATCAAGTTCTTTCATTACTAATATCTTCCTTGTACTCATTCATGCTTTGAATATGAGCAAGAAAAGAACATGATTTGAGAGGTAGATCCTGAATTTAGTAAATTTAACTATTTTCATTTTTTTGGAGTATGTCTGCATCAAATTTGGAAGATCTTAGAAAAGAAAATAATGCAAAGGTAATATTAAAGAAACAACTGATTTGCCGAAACCGATTTGGCTCAGTGGATAGAGCGTCGGCCTGCGGACTAAAGGGTCCCAGGTTCGATTCTGGTCAAGGGCATGTACCTGGCGGCTGATCGATGTTTCTCTCTCATCGATGTTTCTTTTTTTTTTCTTTTTTTTTTCAAAATATATTTTATTGAGTCCAAATGGGTTAGAAAACACACACACACACACACACACACACACACAGAGTTGAAAAGGCCAAAGTTCTTTCAAAAATACTCTCTCCCTTCCTCTCTGTAAAAAATCAATAAAATATATATTTAAAAAAAAAGAAAAAAATAGAAACAACTGATTTACTGGAAATGCCTAGAGATTTTTATTCAGATTTCTGACTTCACTTTTTTATGACAGATAAAACTTGACAACCCCATCTAGATGTTTTCTTGACTCACCGATCAAAATGAGAAAACAGAGAAGCACAAAAACAGATTATTAAAATAGTAAAATTCTATGTAAAATATTTACTTCAGGGGTACCTGTCACATTAGCATCTGGGTGCGCATACAAATGTGAGAGTTAAAAAGAAGATGGGCTTTTCTCTCCTTGGGAGTCATTTCAGATTTAAAATACCAGCAAACACTCACATTTTGGCAGACACCACTCAGAACTTTTATAAGTAGATAAAAACGTAGATATTTGAAGCTGGTATCCACATACTATGGATAGTCATTTTACTCAGGTAAGAAAATCTAAAGCACCTATTTAGTGTTAGGTGATATTCATAAAAACACTCACATACATAATTTAATTCTTACCATAATCTTATGTGGCAGGTTTATAATAACAGATTTTAAAACATAAGCCAGGGTGACCAGACACCAAGGGTGAGGGCTAAGGAATTTGACCAGACATTAAAGGTGGGGATTCTTGCTAAACTGACTAAGCAAGATTTTTGCTAAAACTGAGTGATACAAAGACAAGAACAAAGAACAGCGAAGAACAAAGAACACAAAATACCACGTGCGGGCGCGCACATACAGTGCGATTGAAACTTCGTGGCTCATGTGCAGAAGTTGGTATTTTGTGGAAGAGCCACACTCAAGGGGCCAAAGAGCCGCATGTGGTTCACGAGCCGCAGTTTGCCGACCACTAGTCTAGGATTTTGTTATTTTGAGGCGGGGGGCTGGGGGGTCTAAGGGGCAATTTTTAAATTATAAATTTGATTACTTCAATCAATATAGAACTATACAGCTTTTCTATTTCTTCTTATAATCAGTTTTGGTAAGCTATATTTTTTTAGGTTATTCATTTCATCAAAATGTTCAAATAAGTTGTTCACAATACCTCTTATTATCTTATTGTGTGTAGAATCTATAGCAATGTGTTCTTTTACATTCCTAATATTGATTATTTGTGCAATCTTTATTTTTTCTGATCAGTCTCACCAAGAATTTATTGATTCCTTTTGTTGCTCTCTATTGTTTATGTTTCCTATTTCCATAATTTCTGCTCCTAATCCAATTTCCTTCTTTCTGTTCCCTTTGGGTTTATTTCATTTAATTCAATACTTTTCCAATTGGGATATCTGTTGTGTTCATTGATTTTTTTTTCAGGTTTCTTTTTCATTTTTAATATATGCATCTAAGGCATATAATACAAATCTTCCTCTAAGTACAGCTTTACTGGTATCCCATGCTTTTTTTTCAATTATAGGTTTTGTTTAGTTTCAGGTGTCCAGCATAGTGGTTACATATTCATATACTTTACACCCTGATATATCAGTATCCACTTGACACCATACATAATTATTACAATACTAGAGGCCCAGTGCATGAATTCGTGCACCAGTGGGGTTCATCCTGCAGGCCAGGCTGAAATGAGCTCTCTGACATCCCTGAGGGGTCCCAGATTGCAAGAGGGCTCAGGCCAGGCTGAGGGACCCACCGGTGTACTATCAGGGCCGGAGAGGGACGCAGGAGGCTGGCCAGCAAGGGAGGGACTGCAAGTGGGCTCCAGGGCATGTCCAGCCTGTCTTGCTCAGTCTCGATTGGCTGGACCCCAGCAGCAAGCTAATGTACCAGTCAAAGCATCTGCCCCCTGGTGGTCAGTGCATGTCATAGCAAGTGGTTGAGTGGCCTTAGCATATCATTAGTGTATTATGCTTTGATTGGTTGAATGGATGACGAGATGACCAGACACTTAGCATATTAGGCTTTTATTATGTAGGATTATTGATTATATTCTCTATGCTGTACTTTACATCTCCATGATTTTTTGTAACTACCAACTTATAGTTCTTAATTCCTTCATCTTTTTCACTCAGCCCTCAAAACCCATCTGGCAACCATCAGTCTGTTTTATGTATCCACGAGTCTGTTTCTATTTTTGTTCATTTATTTTGCTCTTTAGATTCCACATTTAAGTTAGATTATATGGTATTTGTCTTTCTCTATCTGACTTATTTCACTTAGCATAATACCCTCCATGTCCATCCATGGTGTCAGAGAAAAGGGAACCCTCATGCACTGTTGGTAGGAATGCAGATTGGCACTATAGAAAACAGTATGGTGATTCCTCAAAAAATTAAAAATGGAGCTGCCTTATGACCCAGTGATTCTGGGTATCTATATCTGAAGAATCCAAAAACACTAATTCAAAATAATATAAATACTGTGTTCATTGCAGTGTTATATACAACAACCACACTTTTTGAAACAGTATTTTCATTGTCATTCAATGAAAAGTATCTTATAATTCCCATTTTGTTTTTTTGTTTATCCATGAGTTATTTGTACATGTATTTCTTTATTTCAAAGCATATAATGATATACTAGATATCTTTTTGCTATTGAATTTCAACATAATTGCATTATAGTATACTCTGTGTGATTTCAGTATTTTCAAATGTGTTGAAAGTTGCTTTATGGACCAACATATTATCAATTTTTGTAAGTGTTCCACATGTACTTGAAAAGAATGTATATTCTACAGTTGAGAGAAACAGTGTTGTAAATATGTTTGTCAGGTCAGTGTTACTAATGGTGCTCAAGTCTCCTCTGTCCAATCTCTTTGCCCTTAGTCTGGGAGACTGTTGAAAACTCAGCTACCAGCCAGTTGATAAATGTTCCCCCATCAAGACAGGAATGGGAGAGGAGACCAAACTTAAACAACAGGCTCACTGCGCAGAGCCCATTCTCCTTCATCTAGCCCTATAATTCTTTACTCTTATTAGCACCTTGATACTTCCCAGTAGGGGTGTGTGTGTGTGTGTGTGTGTGTGTGTGTGTGTGTCCAGATTTCTTAGCTAAACTCAGTGGAATATTTTATTTTAAATACTGGTCTTCCATAACCAAGAACACATCTATTTGTTCTAGCTACTCTCCTGGAATGTGAGATCTATAAGAACAATGACTATGTCACTGTTGCGTCTTCAGTGCAGAGAAAAAATTCAGAGTAGGTACACAACAAATATTTGGTGAATGAATGATTATATGTTTTCATGCCAAGATAATAAATGATTCTTCTTGGCTCAGCAACTTTCCAAACACTCATTTCTAGAAATAAAGCCTTTCAAACGCTAAAGTTTTTTATAAGTTTTTTTAGCTCCACATTTAGAATAATTGGATAGTTACTCTTTCTAATATTATCTATAAAAGTCCCAGGGGGACTTGTTTCATTGACCATTACAAAATGCATCTTCTTCAACTTTAAGGTTAGAAAGTGCCAAGTTATATGCTTAATTAAAATAGCTTTAATTCCATGTGGATTTAAGATTAATGTGACTGCACAAAAAGTAGAAGCATTAGGGACTCTCCATGTGAGAATAACATTAATTATTGTGTTTGGAGTTGACAAGTCTTTCATCTGATAAATTCTAGGATTGTGAAGACATTTGAAACATGTGTCTTCCCGGTTATTTCCCTATTGAGTTTTAAAAGATTTTTTCAAGCAAGATAATTTTTACCTTTACTTAAAACAGTTCAGGAATTACTATACCCATCTACATATGAAAAGACAAACAGATAATTTAAACTTATCCAAGGTCACAGAAGTTAACCAATAATTTTTGAATACATGGCACTGTTTCTTGACTGGTCTCTGGGCCACTATATAAATTAGTAGAGTTTTAAATTGTTGGGGGCTGGGGCCTATCTGAAAATACTAATCAAATTAAATAAGCTTCTATTTTGACAAACAAGTGAAATGTAGATTAGTAGGGAAGTAGCTATCAACCTCATGGAAAATCTCCTAGAAATGAATCATCTCAGGAATTTTCACACTTGTTCAAACTTTGTTCTTCTATTGCTTTTTTTCCTATCCTTTTCTAGGAGTTAGAACGAAAGGCTAAAGGGTGAGTGGCATCCACCCTGCCTGCTATGGACAACCCCACTGCTAACGGACCTCCTGCCCTGGAAGCCCTTCATCTCAGCCAGTGATTAGTGGCTTCTGGATTACCTACAATTGAATGTCTATAGTTGAGTACTCAAAGGTGACAAGTCATTTCCCATGTCCGGTGAATAACAAACCTCTCTGGCTTTAATTAGATTAGAAAAGGGTAAATGTCCAGTGATCCTAGATGAAGAGATAAAATAGGTCAAGCAGCCAGCCAAAAAATATAGCCTTCAAGAAATCCAGATGCCCAAAGCTAGAAGTCATGCAGGCTGCTCAGCTCAGCTAATTTAAAAAAGGTTGCATACTTTAATCATTGTGAACCTCCGGAACCTAACCTGATCCTGTCGCATAGGAGGAATATCACAGTCTCAAGTGATAGAAAGCCTGGCTCATTTAATCCAAATCATTAAAAGTATGTTGGTGCCCAAGTAATAATTATGGGCTTTGCTTTATCATTATGAATCCAAGAATTTTATGTATTTGGTATTTTTCAATCTATTGCAATCATTAATGCTTCTTTCTATTTAAAAATGCTTTCTCAAATAGTCTGTGATTATATCTATCCTACATTGTTTAATATTTTTATTGGAATATAGCAGCACACAGAAAAGTACACCAAAGAATACAGTTTGTTTAATTACTACATTCAAAATAAATTTTACCATGTCACCACAACCAGATCAAGAATGGAGCATCACTAGCAACCCCAGAAGAGCCCCTCCAGTTAGTAAGTCCCTTTTACTTTGAATCCCCTATCACATGTTAGTTTTGCCTGTTGTTTAATGTATTCATTATATATAGTTTTGGATCTGGATTCACTAGTTCAGCATTATGTTTGTGAGGTCTGTCCACGTTGTTAAATGTTGCAGCAATCATTTATTGGTATGTAATATTCAATTGTCTGAATATACAACAACTTATTTAACCATTCTAACTAGTGGATATTTTGGTTGTTTCCAGATTTTAGTTCTCATGAAATTTTTTTAGTTTCTATATGTAGTCTTTTCGGTGCGTTTTGGTAAACAGAATACAATTATATTGGGCATGTAACTGGTGCATTGCAAGAATTTTTAAAATATGCAATACTTGACTATTCAGTCAAGGGCACTGATCTCTTTTCCCTTAAATTGTCAAATAAAAAAATGACAACAGCCAAAACAATAATAGCTGTCTGGTGTGAAATCCATCTTGAACCATAAATATACTACAGGTCATATAACAGAGTTGCATCTTATTGGTCATCTTGCATAATAAGATTGTGTCTGACTGTTAATTCTTGGTCCCAGAAATCCTTATATACAAGTATAGGCACATGATTTTTTTGATTTTCAAAAATATATTTTTATTGTTTTTAGAGAGGAAGGGAGAAGGAGACAAAGAAAGAAATATCAAGAGAGATAATCACTGATCAGCCACCTACCAAGTCCACAATCCGGGTACATGCCCCAACAGGGAATCAAACTGTGACCTCCTGGTTCACAGGTAGACACTCAACCACTGAGCCATGCTGGCCAGGCTGGAACCTGATTTTTTTTAAGTAGATTTGGAGCAAAAGGGATAGGTAACTGGTATTCTTATTGTTTTTGTAAATCAATCAAAATTATACCTATTTTTTGTCAGATTGGCAAAAAATATAATACATATTTTGGCATGCCACAGAATTTTAGTAATTAGTTTATGTGTGCCATGAAATGAAAAAGTTTGAAAATCACTTAGACAATAAACTCAACATTTTGAACCTCTGATAAATCTGACCGAGGGGACTACCCTGAAAACCACAGCCACGTTGATATCTAGGTGATAATTTGTTAGTGTTGCTGCCTCTGTTGTCCACAACAAAATGGTTTATGCACAGGCTCTCCTTTGTAATTCCACTAGATTCTAATAAATTTTGGGCACAGGTATACCAGTTGGCAGAGCTTACATCATATGCCCATGCTCTAGCTGCAAGGTAGACTGAGAAAGCAAATGCCTAACATTGTTTTAGGCATTTCTGCACACAGGAAGGGGATTTAAATCCTAGTCAGTCAAAATGAATACAAAAAGTCCACTGCATTAGGCATTCAGTAGATGTTTGTTGATCTGAATTAAATGACCCCACTCCTCTCACATCATGATAAAATATGAGGGCGTCTGAGCCAAAGTTTAACAGCTGGTGCCACAAGAACACCTGGGAATTTGACCCTGAATTTAATCCTTGCAACACTGCTTTTTGGAATACAGTGAGTTAAGATAAACATATGATTTAACTGTGTGCCATTCTCTAACAGACCTTGTTACAAAAATTAATTATGACCTCTTTGAACATATGGTTGAACTTCCTTTTACAAACACTTTTGGAATTCTGTAACAGTTGGGACTATTTATTTTGCAAGCTAACAAAAGTCAAACAAGCTTAATAAAGTTAATCTGTCACCAGAAGTAGTTCAGTCCTTAATTCAGGCAGAGAATGATCATAAAAAAAAAAAAATGCCGCCCAGAACCCAATTTATCTTTATTTCTCTACAATGTCTTCTATGTATACAGGGTCAGTTTCACCTATAGGCACTACACTGAGCCAACGACCCTTCCCACTAACACACGCACACACACAAACACACGTGCACACACGCACACACACGCACACACGCACAACACCAGATTCTATCTGTAGTGTTAGCCAAATGGGTGCCATACTTATCAACCCAAGAGACTCACATGCATCTTCCAGTAACTGTTGTAGAAGAAAGTGAAAGCTTATTTTTTCCCAGAAACCTGAGCAAATATTTCTTCACATCTTAATGCATTTGGTTGGTTTACGTATTCATTTCTGAACCAGGTACTATGAGTAAAATAAAATAGGATTCCAACTTTGATTTAAGATGATCAGAACTCAACTTTAACGCTAACATGGGTAAATCCCACCCCTTAAATCACCATGACTGAGAATGAAAGAATGTGGTTCCACCAAAGAAAACATCTTGGGAAAGCAGGATGCTATTGGTGGAAAGCAAGGAAATAGGTCTGAGAAGGCACACAATAAAAGCCCATTATGGATTGGTTTGGATTTTCTAGTAATTGCAGCCACCCCCCTTTTTTCAGTGGTTAAGAACTAGACCGTCTCCTAAAGACTATTACTAACATACCATTTAAAAGGATTCAGTGATTTTTCAGTGATGGAATTCATTCATAGTTCCTAATTTATTATCCTTCTCGAATTTTCATATGCTTCCGGTTACATGTCAGACCAAAAACTCAGACACTAATGTTTCTATTTGACCGTGGAGTGATGATATTAAAAATTGCTGGTAGAGAAGCAAGGAGTGCCATAGATAGCTTCACAGACTGTACCTGTTCCCCCAGGGGCCATGCCCTTTGACTATACTTTAGATCAGAATCCCTCAAGATGTTCCCAGTGCTAAGAATGATCTCTGAAATTATTGTGAAAATCATATTTCTAGTTCAAATATCCTAAGTGGGCAGCATTGGAAATCATGATCACTTGGATAACTTCTATTCCTAAAAATGTTTAGAACTTACGGATCTTCATGTCCCAAGAGGCAACACCAGCTTCTACAGTGCACCAGTTTCTTTTTTCACTAGGAGATTCCATGAATCATCAAAATCAATCCCTGGCCTGTCACAGCAGCTTAGGAAGTCTGTACTCCTGCAATATAATTGCAATTCATGAGAAATCAATAGTATGCTAAATTGTGGGTTAAAAAAAAACAATTAACTAAATTGTGCGGTACTGGCTGGCACTGACGCATTGCAGCTAAGCTCACTGTCTCCAGCGCTCAGTGGAGTAACTGGAATACTGCATTTTTATCTACCAGCGACAACCTTTGTAAAGTAGTCAGAAAAGGAGGGGAAAGGAGACAGGCATGTCACTTGGTGCAGAAACAGGCAGCTTGACATTTGGCTTCCTCTGTACCTGTGTTCTAAAAGGAAAAAAGAACAATCTGCCAGCTTTCCTTTCAATACCCCAGAGGCAAGACACATACTGAGATCACACATCCAATCCCAGGTGGGAGACTCATTTCTGCCTTCGCAGATGCCCTCTTGGGAAGTGCGGGGCTTGAAGCTGCTGGCTGTTGGCACTGCCCATCTAACTCAGCAGAGCAGAGATGAGAGGGTGGTAGGGAAGCGTTTTCCATTCACTTTTGCACCCTGTCATTTGCCATGACCTCAGGAATGGAACACCAGCTTTTTGTCAAAGCAGCGGAGACAACCTGTCTGGGACCTTTGTATTCAGGTTGCTCTCTGCTTTGGGAAGGCAGCAACCTGGAGGAATCGCTCTGGCAAGTGTGGAGGGAAGAAAACCAGAGGCTGCTCTGCCTTCGTAGCCATATTAGTTCTGACGATGCTGAATAATATTGAGAATTAAAACGTTGGAGTCAAGCTGCACCTGTCTAATTGTATTGCCTCCTGAGAAGTAAACATCTTTAGTACAGTTGCAAAATAGACTAAGCATTTTGTTTAGAAGCCCTCCCTCTTATGTGTCTTGTTGTTAACCAAGTTGCAGAGATTCTTTTAGTTTTACATTATTATTCATCTTTGGAACATTAAAGAAAATACTTGCACCACTCCCTAGGCTCCCATCTTGTTGCCTGTGCAAGTAAAAAGAATTTTTTTACATTACTCCATTGAGTCGGTGAGCCATATTTCATGACACATTTCTTCTATTGTTGAATATTTAAGTTGTTCCAAATGATATTGTAAACAATGCTGCAATTAACATTTTGGAGCAAGAAAAGGTAGAGGAGAAAACACACCTTTTTTTCTAATTACATCAACACATGTTCACTGCATACAACTTGTAAAAGCTAATAGTAAGTCAAGAAAATTTCACTTACATAATGTCCTTCCAGATTTTTTCTTCATGCATTTAAGAATTTGTTTAAATATGATACTATCCTTTCCCTAAGGATGCATTTCTCTATATAATTAAATGTCCATAAAGTCTGATAAGTCATGTGCATTTCTCTATATAATTAAATGTCCATAAAGTCTGATAGGTTGGAGCCTTATAAACAGTCACCTGAGTCTCAGTCCAATTTCAAGAATTTACTAAATATGTAGCTTTCAGGTGTTATAGAGCATCTCCATGGCATTAGGTTGGTATAAGGATTAAATTTTGAAACATACATAAGTGCATTAAGTGGTACATAGTAAATATTTAATAAATACACTCATTAATATTAGTATTATACATAATTTTAATGGCTCCACATAATTTTATTGGGTAGAGCACATTATAACTCATCCCTATTATTGAATATTTGTTATTCCCATTTTTTCATTAGTATAAAGGAAAAGGAGGAGCATAAACATCCTAATATGACCATCAGTGCACATATACCTCTATGTCCTTAGCCTAAATATATAGGAATGCAATTGCTGTGTCAAAGGATATATCTGTTTGGGGATTTTTAATGAATGTGTCAAAAAGAAAAAAATCCAGGAAATTTACACCAACGTATACACCCACACACAGCTCACTGTCCTTCCACTTTGTTTGCTAAAACAGTTGACTAAGAAAAAATAAAAATTTACAAGCCAAGTTTTTACAAAAGCCACTGCATAACAGGATGAAACTGTTATGTTACAATTTATAAGTGTGACAAATGATGTGCTTCTTTTACTCAAATCTGTGTATGCTATTACTGCTACTAAATTGAGTTTGAAAATAAAGTGTGTTAGAGGAAGATTTCAAGTCAAATCACAGCATCCAAAGTGTCAAAGTAGAAATTGTAAAAAGTAATGAAGCATATTCTAATCACATTTCTTTAAAAGTTCATTACTAACATTTATGTAAGAATGAATGTTTGAGCACATAATAAACCAAAACTCAAGAAATAACAAATATTTCTAATATCGCTGTTGATATTAGTGGCAAAGCACCTCACCTTTTCAGAGTAACATATAATTTCATAATTTAAGACACTGTGTTGCTTCTAAAAATATTCACATATCACAGGAGAGTTTAACACTTTTTCCTTAAATGTATAAAACCAACAGCCTTACCAAAGTCACAAATTCTCATTACAAAGAAGCTATACTATACCATTTCATAAAATAAAATAGTTGCATTCAATTCCTTACATATCTAACATCATTTAATGTGTTTCTATCATATAAAAAGCTTACACTGTAAAGAAATGTTTTGGTATCTTTTATTAGAGACTACAGGCCGGTGCACGAAATTCGTTAGGGGACTGGGCCCCAGCTGCCTTGTGGCCCTGCCCCCCACCCACTGGTCATTCCAGAAGGTCATTCCTCCATCTGGTCTAATTAGTATATTAGCTCTTCATTATAGCTTGTTTGGAGGTTCTAGCAGGGGAGCGCAGCTACTCGTATACCCTTGACCGAAGACCGGTCCTCTCCTCAGGAGGGAAGGTCGTCCTCTTCGACCAAGCGCGCAGCTTCGGGAGGGACGCACATGGATCGGTGAGGGAGGAGGGGGACACCCGCCTAGCCAGCCAGATCAGCCGAATCAACCCTGGCAATCAATGGGGTGACAGATGTCGCAGCCAGATCGCCCTCACATCCAACTCTTCATTATATAGGATCTTTTCATACAAACTGTAAAAAAGGGAATCTTGAGATTCTGTGGTCTACTGAAATTATTTTTAAATTTGGGGTTAAAAGTTATCAGAAAGTTCCTAAATGAAAAAATCCCTTCTAAACTCCAGATACTTGTCAGAGATCACAAACTGGCAGACAAGAATATCTCCTGAACTCTTGAGGAGAAAAATCTTTCTCCCAATCACTAATGGCTAATTATATAAAGAAGTTAACACTTGTCTTAGCAAAGTATGCAAGAATTTAAAATAAATTAGTAAAGAAAACTTTTATAAATGTTAAGCCTTGATAGCTAGCTGTGTGACTTTCCCCCCTGCATACCCCCCCCACACACACACACACTAATATGGTAATGACAGCACCCTGCAACCCACCATCCTCTGTGAGGGCAGCCACCTTGCACATGTGCATACATCTGTTGCAAAGTGAATCAGAGAGAGAGTGTGGTTAAATCAGCAAAAAGCTAGCACCACTTGAGAAGAGTGACTCTATTCATGCCTGTCCTCTAATACTGGGCTAGTAGCATCATCATCCCATAAAACAAACCAAATATTGTTACATCTTAACCTTGTAAGATACTTGGCCAGAGTAAGATTTCATACTGTCTATGGAACACTAGGACTTCATTTGTTATTAACTAAAGTATGGGTCGTTGCCATTGTCTTCATTTTATTACATACACAAATTCTCAGGTTGCTTTTGCATCATGCTGTGACTCTACTTAGGATATAAAATGATAAAGTAAACATCTCTACTCTCTATTGTATTAATTTAATAAGTTTCTCAATCTCTCTGGACCTTAGTTTTCTCATGTGTAAAATAAGAATAAGAATATTTCTTGTAGTGTTGCTTTAGAGTTTTTTAAAAATCTAGTTCAAATTTATAGCCCACTACCTGGCACATATTACATTGCTCAGTAAATCATAGTTATTATCATTCATTTCAGTGCTTTATAATTGATATTGACCATTAGATTGTTGATAATAGATCCTTGAGATTTTTTCCTAATAGCAATTAGGTGCACCAAGCAATTGGTAAGTGAATAAAATAGTGCCATTGTTAAATAACACTTCATGCGGTTCAAATGGGGAAAAAATATTTAAAGATAACTCAGTTCTAGACATGCATGCACAGCAAGTAGTAAAGAAATCTAAGAAACATGCTGTTTCTGGGCTGCCCAAGTGGCAGCTCCGCAGTAGTCAATTTCACATCAACAGACGATAATAGGCCGAAGCAGAGATGGGTTCAAGACCATTTGCGCTCAGTGGACCTCCACTCCATACTGTGGGTCATGCTGTTTGAAAGCTGACCTTGACGGCAACAGCAGAGTTTCACCAGCACTTGCAGTCTACTCTGCTCTTTGTATTAAACAGTTACTAAACTTAAGCTTTGTGCACTCAACAAGATGAAATGCAAGGTTTTAAAAAATCAGAATCAAATAATGTATGCAAAAGTTGATGGCAAATATTGACCAGCTGCCTATTGAGTATAGGTTAAAAAGGCATCAGAATACTTAAATGAAAAGCCTCTAACAATGAAAAATATTAGACACTGAGGTAAAATTTCTACTCCACTGGCTACTCAAAAAAGTTGCTAAGTATTCAAAAGAGCAGCTTTGTTTAATTCAATTTCTTAGTCTCTTTTTTTCTACTTTTTTCTCTCTCCTCTGACCTATTCTACACACCAGGTCCACAACAAGCTTACCAAAACATTAGTTAACATAAGCAGTAAAATTCATCAATGATTTTTCATAGTTCATCATGTCACCAGGAAGGGACTGGGACCAAGACAGATCTCCCCCTGCATGGTCTAGAACATGTTGGTTCTTGACTTCCTGCAGGAAAGAATTAACAAGAGTCCTGGTGATTTTGAGAGTACATGTATTAAAGCTGGGAACAGTGAAACAAAGGAAGGGCTTAAGATAGAAGTGGCAAGATCACAGTAACAGAAGTGAGCCACACTGGGCTGCATGGGCTCAGGAAAGGAAGCTACAGAGGCACAAGGACAGTCCTTGGAGACAGGTTCACAGGGTTAATATGGGAGGAGTTGCCACTGCCCACTGCTTCCCTGGTTGCAAGTTTTGTGGGGACCCTTGGAGCTTAGGAGAAAGAAAGTAACAGTACACACCTCAGAAAAGGGGGTGGGGCATGAGGATGTGAGAGAGAGAGATAAATCTGGGTCTTTTGTGTTGAGGCTTCTTACCTGTTTTTAAAAGGCAGGAGTTTTAGGGGAGGTCTCAGGGGACGGTCTCAACAGAATACTGAACAGCTTTCCATGTGTATTCTTTAATATGCTGATGAATCAAAATGAGCGTCTGGGATATTCTCTAGTCAGGTCAGTTTCACTGCTTTACTTTTATCTTGGGTTTGTCTGGCTCTGATTGGGTTTTTGTTATTTATTCCCCTGACCTCATCCATTCTGGGGTTTGGCTGGCACCAATGGCACTGAGTCACTGTTATCTCTCTCCCCGACCAGGGTGATTTAAGCTACTCACTCTGGCTGGGGAGGAGAGGTATAAACCGTCTGCTCTTAAGTGTCCTTCAGTTAGGACAGATAAGATCTTGTGATTTATTACCACGCTGTTAATCGCTCAGCCCTGTTTAACTATATTGTCTCAGTTTCCCTCATTCTACTTGCCAAGAAATTTTTCTAGCTTCTTATTATCCTGTCTCAAAAGGATAAAGAATCCAATTCCCAGTCTGACCCCTGTCTATCTTTGCAATTTCATGTCCTGCCCACCTCTGCATGCACTCACTCTATATTTAAACTTGACCGCTTATTGTACATCCAGTATCTACCATATCCTCCTCCTACTTAGCCTTGCCTAATGTTTTCTGTGCTCCTCCCATTATTGTCTAAATACCCTAAGACTCCACCCAAGCCTCTTTTTCATCAAGGGCTGCGAAATCAAACCTCAGAGCCTGTTGTTAACATGAACAAGTAGATTCAGAAATAAAAGTGTTGCAGGGATTTGGGACCAGTATTGCCCAAATGTCATTTTTCAAGAAAAGACAGAAACCTGGATTTTCATATGAAAGATCTTTATGCTAAAATGGTTTAAATGTTTTATATATATAATGAGATAATACTCTGAAAATGTAATGTGTTTGCATTCTGGGTAATTTCTAATGGAGAAGCGTCACTCTGCTCATGTGCGTATTACCACCCACGCGGCCCCTCCCATCCCGTGGTCCTCCTGTCATACCCATTCACATCTTTCCCATTGTGTCAGCACCAACTGATGGAGGGAGGAAGCAAACCTTAATTTGATTGAAATTAAACATCCACTAATCAGAAGAACATAAGCCCAACATATAAATTACAAGTGTTACTGAAGAATTAAGTGTTCCCCTAAGACTTTGGCCTGCAATGTACCTGCCACATGTCTGCAAGCCAGACCAGTACGGTGTGACCTTCCCCAACAATCCTACTGCTCCATGAGTCCTCTTTCCTCCCAAATACCAAGAGCTTGATGTTGTACTTAACTTAGGTAACTTCTATTTTTGTCTCTTTGGAGGCTTCTTCCTCAACAAGACTGTTTCTTATGTTTCCTGAGGGGCTGCATCTATGGCCCACCAACCAGAACTCTCCATAGGATGTTCTTCATGTTTTGCTGAGGATACACTGCTGCAAAGGTGGGACTACAGACTGGTTTTGAACCTGGGACGATGACTTTCATCACGTCCCCAAAGGACTCTAAATTACTCAATGCTGGTGAAGTTATATTGCAAGTCCCTACAGTCATGGTCCAAGGCTCACATGTTTGTCTCTCCCTTACTACCTGCCAGTATAAATAAAAAGCACATCCTTGGAAATTAAGTTCTGCTACATCAGTGAAATATAGCCCTCGTGGAGAACGTCAGCAGGCTTAGCCTAAATCAAGAAACTTGCCCGGCCAGTGTGGCTCAGTGGTTGAGCACTGATCTATGAAGCAGGAGATCATGGTTTGATTCCCAGTCAGGGCACATGCCTGGGTTGCAAGCTTGATCCCTAGCAGGGGCATGCAGAAGGCAGCCAATCAATGATTCCCTCTCATCATTGATGTTTCTCTCTAACTCTCTCTCTCCCTCTCCATTCCTCTCTGAAATCAATAAGAATATTTTTTTTTTTTTAAAAAGAAACTTTGCAGCCCAGGAGTTTACTGATAAATTCCATGGGAATAAAGTTCTATTAGGAAAGGTTTCATATTTGTAATTAATAAAAAAATCTAGGATATCAAAGTAGGATGAAGGGTTTGTCTTTAGAAAGGTTAATTTCTGCCCTGTTTTCTGTCAACACTTAATTGTAAAAACATGACTCAAATAATAAGACTGACACCCAAAATCCCACTCAACCTCCTCCCTCCCCCCCACACCAAAAAATATGGCACTATATTCCCAGCTGTCTCCCGAGAGCTTAGGAATTCCATGTTAAAGAAACAGTTATCTTCTCTGTAGTGATCAAATGTGGACCGTGCTGCTCCCCCTTCCTTTATTTTTGTTTTATCATCTAATCCATAAGAAAGACTGGAACAATGGCAACGGGGTCATGCAGAGAAGTCTCGCTGGGAAAGGAGAGTTTTGTCCTCTAAGATTTGCAAGATTGTTTCATGGTATTGACACGGGACTGCCCTGGTGTTCATTGGCCCCAGGAGGTTATGATAAATGGCTTCACATAACTGCTACTTCTATTTAAAGAAACGCATGCGTTTTTGTAATCTTTGGGAAGAGGAACCGGCCCCTGTGATGTGTCATTCAAATAGCCTGAGGCATCTAGAATTTATAACAGCTGGAACCCAGAGAGCCCTTTAAGGGAAAGCCCAGTTGCTGCCATTTACACATTCTATTTCAAGCCTGGAGTTCCCTGTGGTTTGCTAAAAAGTAACCCAGCACTACCCAGCAACACTCAGAAACAATGTCCTGCTTCTGTCGGTTACTGTCACGAACCAGCTACAGCTGAGTTGCCAATTTTTTCTGCACTCTCCTAATATTTCCCTACCCTATTTTTAGCCTGTCCTATAAATACAAGACTTTTGTAGAATAAACTTGTATCTTTTAATCCTGGGGCAATCATAATTGCTACTTTAAAGCCTCGGGGTCACACTCCTTGTTGAGAGGGAGGTAACGATTTAATCAAGTCCTTTATTTCTGTATTGCAATATTCTTTACCTTAAATATTAATCATCCAAATTTGAAAATAGGAGAAAAGGCGATCTCCAGACCATCCTGTACCATTACTTAAGTCTAACCGAGGCTATTTTTAACTTTCAATAACGAGCGTTCCCAGGGAAAATTGTGCCTTACGTATTTATGAGGTGATGACAATGCATATGCTCTTGGTACTGTGCTCACTGCTTCCCATGCTTTATTGAATTTATCCTTCACAACAACCTTGCATGTCAGACGCTAGTATTATTCCAGTTTTAAAGGAGGAGAGAACTGGGGGTTAAAGAGATTAATTACTCTGGCCAGTGTCACACAGCCAGAAGGATGACACAGGGATTTGGCCCTGCATTGGGCCCAGAATCCCTGTGTATATCACTAATGGGAACTGCCTTACAATGTGCTGCCACAAGGGCACCAGTGTTCTTGTGCAATGGTTAAAATAGTAAATCCTCCTCCTGGACTCAGATGCCCAAAACTATTAATTCAGAATGGAATTTGATTCTCTATTAAGTGACATTGTCAAATCTGAGTTCCATTCCCCAGATCACACATTCCAAAGGTCTAACTTCAATGAAGGAAAGTGTGTAGGCCAATTCCCAGCTTTTACACATGTCATTTAATCTTCAAAGTGACATTTCAGGTGAATATTGTTATCTAAAGTTTTACAAAAGAAAAAAAAAACAAAGAGATTCAGTTAAGTTATGTAACTTCCCCAAGGATGCGTAGATAATAGAGAGTTGAGCTGGAATCCAAATCTCTCTAGCTCCAAAGCACATTCTATTAGATGGACGCAGGTTGGGCGTGGGCCAATTAGAAACAGCAGAAATCATGATAATCAGGCTGATTCTTGTTCTTAGATTTATTCCCAACTCCTAGTCCTATAACAGCCCAAATGACAGAGAATGTTGGTGGATACAAGTTCTGCAGATTAACTGAAAAGAGCAGATATTTAGTTCTGGCCACAGAAAACAATTCGAAGCTGGCAATGCAAGTGAGGTTAAAAATGACAAACTCTTCTTGCATCTCTAGAAGAAACTGCATGTTCTAAATCATTTTGTTACCTAACTTTATATTCCAAATGGATAAGGTTAACACCAGTCTTAAACATTTATGGATTATGATTTTTTTTAGCAAATGATATTAAAGATGTCTAACATCCCAGTTGTTAATGGGAAGCTCCACAGGTCATCCCTAACACTTTGTACATCTCACCATTTACACATATCAAAAACCTAGTGAGCATCCTTGATATTTCCTTATCCTTTGTCCCTAGAGTCAAGTCCTAGCCTACATGGAACCCTTCATTGAGAAACTCCACATGGGAAACAGAGAAAATACCTACTTAAAAGACAGTTTCAAAACCTGATCATACAATATACACACACACACAAAAAAAAATACCTCAAAATTTCCAAATATTATAACCAAAATAAACTCTATTCTCTGGTTACAATGCAGTAACTTAACTCTAGAAATGAAAGAAAAAAGAAAAAAACTACCAAGAAAAGTTACAGCTCTGACTTCTTAACTCTTCAGTTTAAGAAAGATTACAAAAACAACTAAAAAATAACAAAAATACATTTTGAGTCTACAGAACACAGCAAAATGTGTAATGCTAAATATCAAATAACAGTGAAAATAAGTGAATTAAGCATTTCATCTCAACAAGCTAGAAAAAAAACGAAATTGGAAAGTAGAACAAAGAAATTGATATTTAAAAGTCAGAAATTTATGAATTATAAATCAGAAAATAAGTAGAACTGACAAGTAAATCCAATAGTTGGGTTTTTTAAATAAAATAATAAACTAAAATAAAGTACTAGCATAATTAATTGAAAAAAGAGACAGGGACAGAGAAATCACAAAATACAAAAATAAAGAATATAACGGGGGAAAAATACAGACAGGAAAATAAATACTTATTAAAAAAACTATGTCTAGCATCATGTATGCTGTTCTAGCAGAACGTAAAAGTCACTAATGAAATATTAATATGTTCTATTCATTCAAAGGCATAATTATAATGGCAATTTAAAAATTCATTCTTCTTAGATACAATTCTTAATGAATCTAATAATTGAAGTCATGAGAGACCAACATAGAGCTGCTTATTAATAATTCTACATTTCAGAAGAAATAAGCAAGTCTCTCACAAATCTGTCCCTGAGAAAAAGTCAGAAACTCATACAATGTTCATAAAGTATCTTATGTTCTGCATGAAGTTCAAACTAGATAATGTCAAGAACTGAAGAGTCTCAGATCTTCCCAGCTTGTGAGCTGAAAAGTTAGCCTGTTACAGTTTTATTGATGGTGGCAGGAGACGAGCGATGCCCTAGTCACAGACCAAGGACTTTATTTCTCATGCACATCAGGTAGCACGAGCTGCATGTTTGCATTGGGTTTTTTTCAACCTCTCTTCCCAACGCAGCAACGTGGAGGAGTCTGAGTGAATGCTGCTCACAGAGGGGGTTGTGTCACAACTGAGAAGCTATGAGTTGGGCAAACCTGCCTAATCTTTGTCTCAAAGGAAACCATTATCTTTATTGTCCTGGATATTCCCCCCTACCCCCCGCAAAAAAAATCTGCCTCCTGCCCCAGAGAGATACTGCCTCTATCTTCCAAGGCTGTTCACTATATAAACATCTTTGAAAAGTTAACACAGAACCAAAGCTGTCAGTGCCTTTGCTCACAAGACATGTAGAAACATGAGACCCACAGCAATTATCTGCAACAGATAGCACATGTACTACATGAAATATTAATTACACCAGATTAAGTTCAAACTCAGAAATACATATAATTCTTACATCTAGGCAATGCCCTGCACCTAGAACATCAACATTCATAAACTATCACTTATAGTTTTCACATGCATATCAGTTAACTCTTGCTGAGTAAAAATTCAGCCCAAAAGTTAGTGGCTACGTTCAATGGTTTATTATTTCTGCTGGCACCCGGGACCATGGGGTGGGCGGATTGTCCCTCTCCCGGGCCGCAGCCACAGCCACTGGTGCCCAGGACCATGGGGCGGGAGGCTTGTCCCTCTCCTTGGCCGCAGTCTGGCTGGTCCCCATTCCTCTATCCCCAGTGGTGAGTGTCTGAGCCATTAGGGCGTTATGACATGAGGGTGTGACGACCATTTGCATATTAGCTCTTTACTGTATAGGATAAGACCCTAGGTTGGCTAGATGATTCTTCTGCAGGTTTTACCTGGTTTGCTCACAGGGCTGCATTCCACTGGAGGTCTGATTCTGCTGGAAGGTCCAAGACGGTGTCACTCATATGTCTAGCAGTTGGGTAGAAGTACTCAATTTTCCTTGACATGGCCACTTATCCACAAAGGGGAAAGGTAGGCTTCCAGAAGTAAAATCCCATGGTCAGCATAATGAGAGGGGTCAAGGCCTCACACAATGTCACTTTAGCCACATTCTGTTAGTCAGAGCAAGTCACAGAGTCAGCCCAGATCCAAGAGATGAGAAAATCGTTTTGTCCTCTTGATAAAGGGGCTGCAAAGAATTTGTGACCATATTTTTAACCTACTACAACATGACTCCTGGGTGCTTGGGATTTATTGACTGGACTAATCAAACAAAAACAACGCCCAGACGAACACTAAGAAAACGTAATTCAACCGGGCTCTGATGAACCAAGAAGGTTCACAGTAAAAACTACAACAGAACAGCATTAGCTCCACGGAATATTAATTATTTTAAAAAGTCATATAGTATGAAGTTTGGCCATTCTGGTTAAACAAAATTACAAAATTAAACCATGTCCTCTACTGTAGAAATTCTCAATCTTAATCAGAGAACCTTTCATTTGGGGGAAAATCTCCCACTGGCACTTTGTTCCCTATCACACTCTTTGGGGAAAGCTGATATCATGAAAACTGTAAACTTTAGAGATAGCAGACCTGGTGTTGACTCAAATCATTGCTACCAACAAGCTTAGTAGAAACTTGACTTGGAACAAGTTGCTAGGAACAAGTTCCTGAAGCAAAAATTCAAGATGCATTGTGAGGACTGAATGTAATAATGTATATAAACCAATCTGTGCAACAGAGAGTTCATAATACTGAAATATTACTACTTTTTTTTCTTACCTTAAAATCATTTGTGTCCCTGCCCCTGCCAACTCTAAATAGGGAGGAATTTATCATTCTACTTGGTGGTAAGAGATGAATATTTGGGTAATCAATCTAAAGGCATCAGTAAATTATTAGCTGCCTTTTTATGTTATACATAAGAATTCCCATCTCTACTAAATAATGGATCTATATTCTGCTGTGTGGAGGGTTTTCTCAAGTTGGTAGAAAAAATAATGATAATACTGTTTTTAAAAGGTGATTTGTGGCTCACAATACTAGCTGTAATCTCTTTTAACTTAATAGTATTTGTTGGAGTATAGTATATGAGGGGTTTTTTTAACTTGTAAGGCAATGAAGAGAAAGCTCTAAGGAGGATGGGATGAATCTCTGAAGATAAAAGACAAGGAGAAAGATGGAGACAGCGAAGAAGGGGCAGAAACTAGAAAAAGGCAAGGTGGTTACCCATTCTGGCAAAGAAAACAGCTTGATACCATTAAGAACCAGGAAGCAGCTTAAGGATCTTGAGAAAGTGGGTGATGACAGTGGATCCTGGTTCGAGCTTACCAGAGACTGTAGGGGGAGCAGAGAGGGGCTGGGGCTCCCCCTGGACACAGGAGAAGGGCTTTCTCTCAGGCACCAAGAGTGGAGGACTGCTGTTTGAACAGATTAGCTCTGAACATGGTTTAAATAGTTCTTTTGTCCCAGGCTTCTAGGATCTTGACTTAATTAACACACATACAAACACGCTGGGTTCTTCTCAAACTAATATAATGCTGCGAGGACTCTGAAAAGCCTGGTGTCTGCCGTCAGTGTTTTTGGAAAGGAATACTCATTCCAGAACCAACATCCAATGGACTTCAGTGTATCCATGGCTGAGGCGTTCGATCACGTCACTTTATGTTACATGCCATCCTTGGAAAACCACCTTGTCGAATGCCCATCATAAGGCATGGACAAACTCTAGGCGTTATATGACATCCTCTGAGTAATAGGTTATAATTCACAATATGTCTCTTACTCATTTTCAAGTCAGTTCTATTGAATGAAGGGGCAAAGAGTAGTATATGTTTTAGATACTATTTTTTTTTTAACTATCAGAGAATCTTTTCTGAGAGCAAACAATGGCAAGTGTCACTGAGCACCAAGATCTAGGAACAAGGACATGGAGCTGATAGGGGGCCTAATGTTCTGCTCAGTGAGAGCCAGCAACTCACAAAAATGTTCTTTTAACATATGCCCGCCCCAAAACCATGACATTCACTTCAAACGTCTCACTTCTCTTTATTTCATTTGGCTCAAAAGCAAAATTGGCAGTCTTATTCACCACTGAAGATTAATGTCTAATGGAGTCGTTAAAGTACACAGATGCATATGAAGCATTTGCCCTTGTTTTAGAAACCGGAACCTGAAAGATTAAGAGAGAAATTGGCACAGATCTTCCAAATACTTAGAATGAGACTGAAAATTATGTTCTTAAAAGCCCCTTTCAGTTTAAGTAAAAATAATAAAACAAGCATTTACAAAGAAAATAGAGCCCTAGCCGGTTTTGCTCAAAGGGTAGAGCGCTGGCCTGTGGACTGAAGGGTCCCAGGTTTGATTCCAGTCAAGGGCACATGCCTGGGTTGCGAGCTCAATCCCCAGTAGCGGGTGTGCAGGAGGCAGCCAATCAATGATTCTCTCTTATCATTGATGTTTTTATCTTCCCCTTCAATGATTCTCTCTTATCATTGATGTTTTTATGTTTTTCTTTTCCTTTCTTTCTGAAATCAATAAAAATATATTTTAAAAAAATAAAATAGAAAGCCCAAAGAACCACTAGCAAAATTAGCAAGAGTTTTGAGGGAATAAATAGAAGCATGTTAATAGCTTTTGGGTAAAATTATAACCTTAATGAATGAAGAAACAAAGAAGATATCTTACATGCTGTGGATATATGTAAGAAAATAATGATCACTATTATTCACATGTTCTAACCAAATAAACAATGAATACTAATAAGCAATTCAGTCCTTTGACCCACAAGGTAACTATATTGTTCAAGGTAACTCTCCAGAAGTTTAATAAGGAAGCACTGGTGCTAATTCATTAAGCATTGCTGCCCCTGGTCTGGAAGTGAAAGCGTACTTTCCACAATTCCTCATCCTCCCCTGGGGGCCTCTGGAAATTCTTATCCCAGTCGCACCCCAAAAGCTCCACTTCCACCAGTAATCAGTGGGGACATAGCACCCCACCAATAACAGTATGACTCCGCCAAAAATCTGCTAGAACTAATAAACTCAGTAAAGTTGCAGGATAAAAAAATCAACAAAAATCTGTTGCTATTCCATACACTAAAACAAATTATAAAAAAGAAAAATTAAGAAAACAATTGCCTTTACAACTTCATCAAAGAATATAAAATATTGAGGAATAAATTTAACCAAGGAGGTGAAAAACCTGTATACCAAAAACTATAAGACACTAAGAAGGGAAATTGAAGAAGACACACATTAATGGAAAGATATTTTATAATCATGGATTAGAAGAATTGATATTGCTAAAATGTCCATTATGCCCAAAACAAACTATAGATTTAATGCATTTCCTATCAAAATGCCAATGACACTTTTCATAGATATATAACAAGCCATCCTAAAATTTGTATGTAATTACAAAAGACCCCATGTAGCCAAAGCAATCTTGAGGAAGAACAACAAAGCTGGAGGCATCATGCTCCCTGATTTCAAACTATAACTACAAAGCTATATTTACCAAATTTTATGGTCTTAACAAAAATATAAACATAGATTAATGGAACAGAATAGAGGAGCCAGAAATAAAACCACAGATTATAATCAATTAATTTATGACAAAGGAACCAAGACTATACAACTGGGAAAGGATAGTCTCTTCAATAAATAGTGTTAGGAAAACTGGAGAGCCACATGCAAAAGAATGAAACCGGACCACTACCTTACCCCATTCACAAAAATTAAAATGGATTAAAGACTTGAACCTGAAATCAAAAACCTGAAGAAAAATTAGGAAGGCAATCTTGCCATTTGCTACAACATGGATGGACCTCGAAGATATTATGTTGAGTGAAATAATTCCTAGAAAGAGCAATGCCATATGATCTTACTTACACATGGATTCTAATAAAATCAAGAAACAAAACCCATAAATACAGAAAACAGATTGGTAGTGTCCGGAGATGGAGTGGGAGGGAGTGGGCAAAATAGGTTAAGAAGGTCGAACAATACAAAGTCCCAGCTATAAGATATATTAAGTCATGGGGATGTAATGTACAGCATGCATTGTACATTGAAAGTTGTGAGAAAGCAACCCTTAAAAGTTTTCATCACAAGAAAAAATATGTGTGACTATATTGGTGATGGATGTTAACTAGACTTATTGTGGTGGTTATTTGGCAATATTTACAAATATCAAATCATTGTGTTGTACGTCTGAAACTATGTTATATTTCAATTGCTTCAATTAAAAAAAAGAAAATCTAGAAGCTTTTCTGCCAAGTGATAACATTAAAGTGACAATACACACACAACAAAAAGGTAAATCTTTGGATTCATTGTGGGAGACTTCTGCCAGATTAAGCAGTCTCACCTTACCTCTAGACAACTGGAAATCATTGACTTATTTCAGCTGGGCACTGACACAATACCAGTCATTTTAAGATTGATCTGGGAACTAACTGTAATCATGATGGATTAAAAATAAGTAATTTTAGAAGTAAATTCCATTAAAAAGCTACCACAACAGCCCAGGCACAAAATAGTTATGATCTTGAGTTCAAGTGGTCATAATTGGAATGGAAAGGGACAGATGCAGTATCACAAAGAAAGGCATGGCAAAACTTGGGGACTGAAAAGGGGCACGTTATACGATGAATTTTGTTTCCACCCCCCAAAATTCATATGTTGAAGCCTTAACCCCCAGTGTGATGGAATTTGGAGATAGAAGTCTTTGGGAGGTAATCAGGATTAGATAAGGTCATGAAAGTGGGGCCTTATAAAAAAGACTAGAGAACTCTATTTCCCCCCTCCCTCAATCCCTTCACACACAAGAGGTGAGCACAATGAGATGTCTGCCAGGAGAAGTCTCATAATGAAACTATGTTACCAGCACCTTGATCTTAGATTTTTCAGCCTTCAGAATTGTGAGAAATAAATTTAAATTTCTGTTGTTTAAGCCACTCTGTTTATACTATTTATTAGTATTATGACAGCTTGAGCTAAGACTGGTGGGGTCAAAATAAAATTGATTTTTAATCTGGATTCATGAAAAAAATGATAATAATTCTGAGAAATAGCAAGGTAACAAGAGGATCTAGTTTGAGGAGATACCAATCTAAACCCACATAATTAGGTCAACGTTAGCTGTCCCGAGGTCATGCAAATCAAATGGGGCTATATACCTTATAGATATAAAAACAAATTTAACTGAACATAAAATGATAATACATGGGTATGTCTCGCTGTAAGATGAGCACACACTGATTTTACTTTTAAGACAATAAGATTGGCAAAGCTATAAGAATGTAAAAAAAAATCACTTGGAACTCTGCTGTTGGTTTATGTTTGAGTTTGTGCTTCTATTTATTCTCCTTGAAAGATGTTGGTAATGAGCTTGTCAAACAATTTTCTGCCAGGATTTGATATACTACATTCAAATTGTTTACATTTTTATTATTTTTATCACAATGTGTCAGTGGCACATAATAAGAAAAGCCCTTTCAGACCAAGAAGGTTTTTTTCATTACCAAACTTTATTCTTTGTTTGTTGTTGTTCTCTTTTGCCCATCTCCACCCAACCTCAGCTCCCTCCCCAGGCCTTCACCACACTGTGTCCTTGGGCTATGCATATATGTTATTTGGCTAATATCTTCACCTTCTTTTATCCAGTCCCCCGCTCTGACAACTATCAGTCTGTTCCATGTATCCATGCCTCAGGTTCTGTATCGTTTGTCAGTCTATTTTGTTCATTAGATTCCATCAGTCTGGACAACTTGTGTAAAAACTGCATTCCATGCTGGGCCTGAAACATCTCAAAGCTCAATTTTGTGATTAAATTGTGACTAAGATTCAGATGTTGCAAAAAAGGTAGTGATCCAAATGTATTCCTTTCAATAAATTCTATTTTATTGCAGGATAAGTCCAAATACTGGAGGGACTGCAGGCCTTCAAATGAATCCTTACGCAATTCTCTCAAATTATTTCCACTGAGAATTAGTTTCTCAACCAAATGGTATGACTTCCATGTGTCTTTACCAATGTAAGAAATAGAGTTTCCTTGCAAGTTTAAAGCAGTAAAAGCTCCACTGTAGGTGTTGGGCTCTGGCACGGGCACTCTGTCGAGTCTCTGCTCTGGGCTGAGACCAATACATGAAAGTGTTCCATTACTGCAGGTACAGAGCTCACATAAGTTCATGGTGGCACTCTGTTCAGTCACTGGAGGAACTCTCTCTGACGACTCTCGTTGCTGAGTTTTGACAACTTCCCAGTCCACAGACTGGACTGTGACTCCGGACAACATTGGCTGCTGAGCCTGAAGGGGCTCTGGAAGTGCCACCTCAGGGGGCTTTGGGGGAGCTGCAGTCTGCTGCAGGGCTGTGGCATCAGCTCCCAAAGTAGGTTCAGGAGTGACGGTCAGCTCCAGGTCCAACGGCTGAAATGTGACTTCAGGCAATGTTGGCTGCTGAGCCTGAACAGGCTCTGGACGTGGAAGTGCCACCTCAGGGGGCTTTGGAGGAGCTGTAGTTCGCTGCAGGGCTGTGGCATCAGCCTCTGAAGTAGGCTGAGCTGGGGTCTCCTGCTGGGATGGAGGCTTGAGCTCGTCTGTGAACTTCGGAGGATGAGCTGAGACCTTGTCAGCTGCAGATGGTTCAATCTCTGTAGGGGGCTCTGAAGGTATCAAAACCCCCAGATCCACAGCTTTAACACTGACAACAGGCAACACTGGATGCTGAGCTTCACCCAGACCGAGAGGTGAGACTGTCGCCTTGTGATGTACTGAAGGTTGAGCTACAACATCCATAGAGGACTTCCGGGGCTGAGCTCGACCCTTCTGCTGGACCGGAGAAGGGTGTGCACCTGGCAGACAAACGGGAGTGGGGGCTGAGCCCTTCTGCTGGATGGAAGATTGGACACATTCAGGGTAGGCTGGAACTCCTTGGTGGACTAACAACACTTTCAATGGCTCAGAGGACACTGTAGACTGAGCTTGGGCGGCACGTTGGGGTGGAAGCTGAGCTGAAGCATCCTGAGGGTTTGGAGAAGCTTCCCTTGTCTCGGGGGCCTCTGGAGGCAGAGCTGAGGCTCCCTGTTGGGATGACGGAAGTTCATCGTCTTCAGATACACATACAGGGTTTTGCTGATCCCAAGACCAGGGCTCGATGGGCCCCGGGGGAATGGAGGTCAG
>NW_006296625.1:3730332-3733631 GCF_000327345.1 Myotis davidii | reverse complement strand
AACCGCCTGGACTTGCAGCCACATCAGCTGCCATGTGAACAGGAGCCGTGAGGCCCAGAGGTGCAACCCAGACATGACAGGCACAGGTCTGGGGCACAGCGATCCTTCCAGGCAAATGAGGTGCTGGCACCAGGCGCAGAGCAGGAGCCCAACGATTGGCAGCCAGGTCACAATTGGTAGCTAGGCCATGTATGCGCCACTTAGCAACCAAGCACCCCTCCCCCACCTCAGGTTCCAACCTTTATTTAGGCAAGCTTTATTCGTTGTGGGCTGAGAGCGACTTCAGAAGAGCCTTCTTAGTAGAATTACCAGGGACCAGGTGGTCCTTTTCCCCTGAATAAAAGACAACTACCTCTCCCTGGGTCTCCCCGCCCTCCTCACAGTGAGGCGGGATTTGGGCTGCACACCTGGGTGGCCCAGAGTCCAGCAGCCCAGGGATGGTGAGATGGGAGTTGGGGCGGGGGGTGGAGGTGCTGTTGTGCTTCCCAAGGAAGCCACAGGGCCTGTCATCCCAGGAAATTCAAAAGTGCTAATTGAGCTCTGGCAACCTGAATTCTCCTCACAGTTGCAACCTGAGAGACAGTCTTCCTCCTCTTGGCCGTACTGCTTCCAGGAAAAGTAGATAACCTACAAAATGAACAGTTAGGGTGGTGGGAAGGGGATCACACTTTACAGTTCTAAAACGTTGCCATTTTCTCAAAATTCTCAGTATCCACGTCTGATTCTTCTTCTTTTTTTTAATCCTCACTTAAGGATATGTTTATTGATTTTAGAGAGGAGGGGGGTAGAAGCGGGGAAAGACAGAGATAAACATAATGAGTGAGAAACATCAAGCAGTTGCCTCCCCTACCCACCCCAACCGGCAACTCCTTGGTGCATGGGACCATGCTCCAACCAACTGAGCCACCTGGCCAGGGCTCCATGTCTGATTCTGAACTCACCACTCCATTGCACCGGGGCTGCCACTGAATCAGGGATGACTCCGAAATGTAGGCAGATGGAGTTTTGGAGGGTGAAGAATTCATTCTGGGATAGGGGGTCTCAAACCAAGTGAGTAACTCTTCACAGTGGTGTGGGGAAACGTCCCCCTCCCACCTTGGCTCCCCACAGCCATTATTCTAGAAATGTAGCAATGCCACTTTTCTGAGGTCTACCCTGTGAGCACAAATGGAGAAGATATTCAGACTGTTAAAGCCAGAATATTAAATAATTTTTTAAAATACTGTAACTGGCACCTAACTTGCTTCCTTCACAGCCCTTTTTATATTTTATTCTATATTTTATTTATTCCATTCTCCTTTGCTTATTGTCTAGCACAACCTCCAGCATGTAAACTCCAAGAGAGAGGGGGCTGCATCTTATTCCCAGTGTCTAACACATAATAATGGTTTTAAATGGAACTGATTCCAAGATTGGCCTCATATAGGGAGGATTTCTTGTCATAACCAGGTTTCTGAAATCTTGAGCATCAGTACGAAATCCTTTCCTCACATATTTCACAGGAAGACAGATTTCTAAAAGCCCAGGATAATAACAGCGCTTTTGCTTTCTCATCAGAGGTTCCAAATTTCAAAATTCCAGCTAAGTATTCTCAGAAGCCCCACACAAATTAAATGCAAGAACTATCCTATTTCAACTATGATTTAAATTTTTTTAATTAGCAAATACGTAATTTCATTTTTAAATTAAATGTATTGGGGTGACATTGGTTAATAGGATCATATAAGTTTCAGGTATAGATTTCTATGATACAAGATCTGTGTATTGCACCATGTGCCCACCACTCGAACTCAGATCATATTCTGTCACCATACATTAGCCCTGCTTCACTTCCCCATCTCCACCCCCTTCCCTTTGGCAGCCACCACACTGTTGTTTGTGTCCATGAATTTCAGTCTTATATCCCACATATGAGTGAAAGCATATGGTTTTTAGCCTTTTGTGACTTAGCATAATATTCTCAAAGTCCGTCCATGTTGTTGCACATGACAGTACTTCATCTTTTCTTATGGCTGAGTAGCATTCCATTGTGGATATGTACCACATCTTTTTCCAGTCCTCTATCACAGAACACTTAGGTTGCCTCTATGTGTGGGCCACCGTGAATAATGCTGCAATGAACACAGGGGTGCATATATCTTTGTGAATGTTTTTGAGCTTTTCGGGTACATACTCAGGAGAGGGATTGCTGGGTCATAGGGTAGCTCTATTCTTAATTTTTTGAGGAACCTCCATACTGTTTTCCTTACTGGCTGTACCAGTCTACAGTCCCACCAGCAGTGAATAAGAATTCCTTTTTTTCTAAAACCTTTTCAACACTTGTTATTACTTGTCTTTTGACAATAGCCATTCTAATAGGTGTGAGATGGCATCTCATTGTAGTTTTGATTTGCATTTCCCTAACTGCTAGTGAGGTTGAACATCTTCTCATATATCTATTGGCTATTTGTATGTCTTCCTGGGAGACTCAGGTCCTCTGCCCATTTTTAATTGGGTTGTTTGGTGTTGAGTTTTATGAGTTCTTTATGTATTTTGGATATTAAACCTTGTTGGAGCTATTGTTTGCAAATATCATCTCCCATCTGGTTGGCTGACTTTTTGTTTTGTTGTCAGTTTCCTTTGCTGTGCAGAAGCTTTTTAGTTTGATATAGTTCCATTCATTTATTTTTGTCTTACTTCCCTTTCCTTTGGGGTCAAGTTCATAAAATGTTCTCTATGACCAAGATCCTTAATTTTGTACTTACATTTTCTTCTATATAATTCATTGTTTCAGATCTTATATTTAGATCTTTGATCCACTTTCAATTAATTTGTGTACATGGGACAAACTGTAATCTAGCGTCATTCTTTGGCATATGACTTTCTAATTTTTCCAGCACTATTCATTGAAGTGTCTTTCTTTACTCTTTCTTTGGCATATGACTTTCTAATTTTTCCAGCCCTATTCATTGAAGTGTCTTTCTTTATTGTGTATCACTGGCTCCTTTATTGAAAATTATCTGCCCATATACATGTGGTTTTATATCTGGGCTCAACACATAAATTTCGTGGGGACACAAATATTCAGCCTATAACATCTCCCTTTTCTTTTCAGTTGACAAGTTCTGCCATGTCTTTTGGGGGGTTTTTTGGGGTCTTTTTGTGATAATGCATTCATCGGTTTCTTCCTTTTCAGTCTGATTACAAACACTTAAACTCAGGACCCTTATTATTTCATGCCTGGGCTGTTGCAATAGCTTTTCAGTGGCGGTTGCCTTCTCTGATAAGAAGACTTTTCTGATGTCCTGTATGTTTCTCTG